>NC_142469.1:300000-438346 GCF_049115385.1 Moschus berezovskii | reverse complement strand
CTTTTGCAACTCGAGGGATCCGAAAGATTCCTGCCCAAATTCGAGAAACACTTTGGGATTACCCACTTTCAATGTGAATTGAAGCCCGATTCCTCTGCATTGACTCGAGATCAATCACGAACTTCCCCTCACAACTTTTCTTCCCTGAGGCAATATGAGTGTCTCCCTGAGTTCCCTGGCATAACTCGAAATGAAAGCCATACTTCCCTTTGCAATCGCCATATACCACGAGAAGCCCCAGGCAACGTCACTTGAGGCCCTTTTTTCCTACAGTGCCTGGAGAGCAATCCCAAGTTCTCTCTCAAGAGACCACAGGAGACTTGAATCCCTATTTACAATTGAAGGGGCACCCAGAATATCCATCTTCAATTGAGAGAAAAGCCCAGTTTCCGTGCACAGCTCTAGAAGAGCTCTGTATTCCCCACGTCCTCACGATATGAGCATTCAAACTCTGCTTCAACTCTAGATGTATCCTTTCTCCTTCTCCCACCACAAGAGGAGGCCTCTGTCTCCTATTGAAACTCAAGTGCCCTCCCGCAGAAGCTGCTGAGGACTCTGAGTTCCACCTCCAATCGAGGTAAGTCCTGATGATCTAGAAAAGCTCCAATGGAACACCGACTATCCCCTCACAACATGAGAAACCTGACACCCATGCTCAGCCGAGAGAAAAAGTCCTAATGAACCTCCTGATCAAGACACGAAGAATGATTCCCCTTTTACAACTAGAAAGGAAAGCAGAATTCCATGCTTCAAATCGAGATGAAGCCTGACTCCCCAGTAGAACCTTCATAGCAGCCCCGAGATCCCTGTCGCCACTGGAAAAGAACACAGAGTTGACAGACTCAACGCTAGATGCGGCCCTATTCCTCTGCTGCACCTCGAGAGAAATCCCGAGGTTCCCCTTTCAACACGAAAGAAGACTTGACTTCCCTGGGGCAACACGAGCGATTTCATATGGTCCCGGTCACAACTGGAGAAGAACCCCAAGCTTACAGCTGCAACTAGAGAAAAACCATCAGATTTTCCCCTCAATGCGAGATGAGAAATTTTTCCGCTGCAGGGTCTCAAGAGAAATCCTACATTCCCGCTTGAAATTCGAAAAAGTACTTGACACCCTTTATGCGAATCAAAACTTCCCCGACAGAGCTGTCTGCACTGAAGAGGAGCACACAGTTTAGGTACACAATGCTAGATGCGGCCCTATTTCTCTGCCGCAACTCGAGGGGAATCCCGAGGTTCCCCTTCAACACGAAAGGAGACCTGACTTCACTGAAGCAACACCATCGAGTTCCAGAGGTCCCCGTCGCAAATCGAGAGGGAGCCCAAGCTTCTTGCCACAACTAGAGAATAACCATAGAAATCTGCCCTCAAGGAGAGATGAGGAATATTTCCACTGCAGAGTCTCAAGAGAAATCCCACATTTCGGCTTGAAATTCGAACGGGTAGTTGATAACCTTTATGCGACCCAAAAACTTCACGGACATAGCTGTCCACATTGAACTGGAGCACACAATTTACATACACAACACTAGATGCGGCCATTTTCCTCCCACACGCCTCAAGAGGAATACTGAGGTTCCCCTTCCAACAGCAAATGAGCACTAACTTCCCTGGGACAACGCGAACGAGTTCCTGAGTTCCCCGTTGCAACTCGAAGGGAACCCCTAGATTTCCGCCGCAACTCAAGAAAAACGACAGCGTTCCCCCATCAGTGTGAGATGAGGAAATTTTCTGCTGCAGAATATAAAGAGAAATACCAAATTCCCAGTTGAAATTCGAAAGGGTACTTGACACAATTTATGGAACTCAAAAAGTTCCCTAACATAGCCGTCCCAACTGGAGAGAGGTACACAATTAACAGACTCAACACGAGATGAGGGCCTATTCCCATTTAAGGGCTCAAGAGTAACCCCGGAATTCCCCTTCCAACCCAAAAGGGGACAAGACATCCCTGAAGCAACACGACCGAGTTTCTGAGGTCCACGGCCCACCTCGAGAGGGAACCCAAGCTTCCCGCCTCAACCGGAGAAAAACCAATATTCTGCCCTCAAGGCAAGATGAGGAATATTTCCGTAGCAGATTCACCAGAGAAATCCACATTCCCACTTGAAACTCGACAGGTTACTGAACATCCTTTATGCGACTCAAAAATTAAACCGACATACACAGCCCCAGTCGAGAGGAACACCGAGTTTTGTGCCACATTGACAAACTGTCCCGTTTTCCAGTCATCTTTTCCAGATGAGAGTAGATTCCTCTGCTTTCTCTGGAATGGAATCCGGACCTTCAGGTCGCACTGCACGAGGAGGTGGGTACCGCCTTGAAACTCAGGAGGATCCCCAGGTTTTCAAAACACAAATGGAAAAGGTACGGATGTCAAAACCCACTTGAGATATTGTCTGATTCTACTGCATAGATTCAAATGTATCCTTGAGTATCAACTCATAAGACGAGTGGAGACCTGATTCCCCGAGCATACTCGATACAATCTCCAGGTACGAATTCAACTCTAATGAGTCCTAACACCCATTTTACAACTCGAGAAGAAAGTGCAGTTCGATGTCTGAACAATAGACGAGGCCTGATTTCCCAGGTGAATTTTGAGAGCAACCCCGAGATACTTGATGCCACTGGCAAGGAACACACAGTTGAACGAATCAACACTAAATGCCGCCCTATTCCTCTGCTGCGCCTCGAGAGGAATCCGGAAGTTCACCTTCCAACACGATAGGAAACCTGACTTCCCTGGGGCAACACGAGGGATTTCCTGAGGTCCCCGTCACAACTCGAGAAGAACCCAATGCTTCCCGCCGCACTCGTGAAACACCAAAAATTATGCCCTCAATGCGAGATGAGGAAATTTTGCGCTGCAGAATCTCAAGAGGAATCCCACATTCCCGCTTGAAATTCGAACGGGTACTTGAAATCCTTTATGCGACTCAAAAAATTCCCCAACATAGCCATCCACATTGATGTGGAGCACACAATTTTCCTACACAACACTAGATAACGACCCTATTCTTCTCCCGCGCCTCTAGATGAATCCTGAGGTTCCCCTTCCAACAGCAAAGAGACTAACTTCCCTGGGACAACGCCAGTGAGTTCCTGACGTTCCCATAGCAACTCGAGAGGAACCCAAAGCTTTCCGCCTCAACTCGTGAAAAACGACAAAGTTCCCCCATCTATGCGAGATGAGGAAATTTTCTGCTGCAGAATCTCAAGGGAAATCCCACATTTCCAGTTGAAACTCGAAGAGGTATTTGACACCCTTTATGCGACTCAAAAATCTCCCTTACATAGCCGTCCCCACTGGAGAGGAGCACACAATTTATGGACTCAACTCAAGATGAGGCCTTAAGCCCATTTAACGGCTCGAGAGTAATCCCAAAGTTCCCCTTCCAACACAAAAGGGGACCAGACTTCCCTGAAGAAACACAAGAGAGTTCCTGAGGTCCCCAGCCCAACTCGAGAGGGACCCCAATCTTCCTGCCGCATCTCAAGAAAAACCACAAGATTCTGCCCTCAAGACGAGATGAGGAACATTTCCGTTGCAGCTTCACAAGAGAAATTTCACATTCCCACTTGAAACTCGACAGGTAACTGAACATCCTTTATGCGACTCAAAAATTAAAACGACATACACAGCCCCAATCCAGCGGAATACCGAGTTTCCTGCCACAGTGACAAATTACCCCGTTTTCCAGGCCTCTTTTCCAGATGAGAGAGTAGATTCCTCTGCTTTCTCTGGAATGGAATCCAGATGTTCTGGTCGCACAGTACGAGGAGGCGTGTACCAATTTGAAACTCGGGAGGATCCACAGGTTTTCAACACACAAATGGAAAAGGTACGGATGTCACCACCCACTGGAAATATTGTCTGATTCTACTGCACAGATACAAATGTAGCCTTGAGTATCAACTCAGAAGACGAGTGGAGACCTGACTCCCTGAGCATACTCGATACAATCTTCAGTTACTAAATGAACTCTCATGGAGCCTAACACCCGTTTTACAACTCGAGAAGAAAGCGCAGTTCCATGTCTGAACAAGAGACGAGGGATGAATCCCCTTGAAAATTTTGAGAGCAACCACGTTTAGGAGCCCGACAGTGACCACGAGAGAGAATGCTTAAGGAAGCAGAGATGTGCCTGCAAACAAGACTCTCTGCTTGGGCAGAACATGCTTGCAAACAGGATGTTCTTCCAGGAAGCCTGCACACGATATCCAAGGTTAATGTTCCGCTCGCATACCAGGGAACATGCCCTCCTTAAAAAAAAGGAAGAGGCTGGAGTTCTGGGCAGGCTTTGCAGTAAACATGATGTGGTCACTTCCTCCCTTTGTTCCTCCTGTCCTTGAAATGTGCTTAGTTTTTTGTCCTTATTTGGTAGAAGAATGCATTGCTTAGATTTTGGTATGTGCCCAGCTACTGGGGTATAAAATTAAACCGCAAGGGGGCTTGCGCAGAATTTTACCTCTGGCCGGAGTTGTGTCTTTGTCTGTCTTTTGTGTGTCTTGTCTTTGTGTCATTTAGCCCACAACATCTGGCGCCCAACGTGGGGCCCAAGCGAAACCGAAAAGATGAGTACCCCCTCGGGCATTGTAGGTCCAAGGCAGGGGAACTTTTGGGAAAATTATGGGGAATTCCCCATCAGCAAAGGCACAATACATGGAGCTAGTCAAAGGACTTCTCCACTCCATCAGGGTAAAGGCATCTAGTCGTCGTTTATCGGAGTTATTTCCCCTTGTGGAGCAGCATCGTTATTGGTTTAAGTGCCAACCTAAAGGACAATTAAACTTAAAGGAATGGAAATTAATACAGAAAGAATTACGGCAACAGCATCAGAAGGGTAACATAATTCTTTTGAAATTGTGGACTCTATGTAGTGCTATCACTCAAGCACTTACATTGCTTTCCACTGATAGTGAAACTAAATCTACAAAATCTGAGGTAATTTATGAGGAAGTCCTATTGAGAAACAAACAAACAAAAAATCAAATGGTGCCGCTTTAAATGACGCTTCCGTGGCCACTGCTTTGCATTCCAGGGATGGGGAATCAGACAACAAATCTGATAGTGCTAGTGATTTCCCCTCGTCGTCCGAAGGGAACGACAATGTTGATAAAGTGACTCGAAATTTTCAACAATGGTGGAAAACACAGAATGAAGGAACAAAGAGGGTTCTTACTCCTACAGCCCCTCCCTATGCTTCTCTTTTTCCGGTATCGCATAGTTCTCCAGATGTAGGCCAAGAGGGGCCTTCTTTCTCATTTCCTGAGTCCATGTTTTATGATGATGATATCCCTGTGCCCTCTGGTGGTTTTACAGATCCTCCACAGTTATTTCCAATTCAATGGCAAGCAGCTCCCAACAATATGATTAATGTTCAATATTCGCCTTTTAAATATAAATTTTTCAAGGATCTTAATGCTGCTGTTGCTCAATATGGTCCCCAATCCCCTTTTGTATTAGCTATGTTAGATTCTGTAGAGAAGACAAAATTGATTCTTCCCTTCGATTTGGAGTCCATAGCCCAATCTCTGCTTAAAGGATCCTAGTGGTTGCAGTTAAAGAGTTGGTGAGAAGAAAAAGCCCAAACACAGGATCAAATTAATGAGGAACAGAACCCTCCTGGTCCTTTAGAAGATAAATTGATGGTAGAACGACAATTTCGAGCCTTAAGAGATCAGGCTCAATATTCTGACCAGGATTTACAACAGGTGCGCCAAGTATTTCTTAGGGCTTGGCGCCATATTGTACCTACTGGCCACGCTCAGCCTTCTTTCACAAAAACTTTACAAGGACCTAATGAACCTTATACTGATGTTCTTTCTAGATTGTGGGTGGCTATTGAGGGGCTGTTGGACGTGATGAAATTTCAGAGATACTTTTACAAACACTTGCTTTCGAAAATGCAAACCCGGAATGTAAACGTGTTTTAGGTCCTTTAAGGGGACAGGGGGCTTCTATAGCTAAATATATTAGAGCTTCTTCGGGAGTGGGAGGAAGTGAACATAGTGCTACTGTTTTTGCTCCTGCCTTGGCTCAAGCTATGAAGCCCTCTAAGGGCAAAAATTGTTACCATTGTGGGAAACCTGGATATATGAAAAAGGATAGCAAAAAAATAAAGGCAAAACAAGGATATACAAAGCAAAATAAGCCCCATGGGCTTTGCTGCCAATGTGGTTAAGGGCTTCATTGGACCAATGAATGCCTCTCTAAAACTAATAAATATGGCAATCCTATTGGTAATCCACATTCGGAAACTACTTAGCGTGCCTCAGTCCCTGGGTCCCAGGATCAATGCCGGGGATGCAATTAACCATGCCTCCTGCTCCTCAAGTAACTCCTTTGTTTCCCAACAACCCTTAGAGATGACCACTACGACAG
Organism: Moschus berezovskii; assembly: GCF_049115385.1. Lineage (NCBI taxonomy): Eukaryota > Metazoa > Chordata > Mammalia > Artiodactyla > Moschidae > Moschus > Moschus berezovskii. The sequence continues at coordinate 431,958 of NC_142469.1, read as the reverse complement.
GAAAAACCAAACCTCTAATGGTGTCAGATTTACGCTCTGCAACTTCAAGAAGAGCTGCTGCTGATTTTCCTCTCGCTGAAAATATTCTTTTGTCTCCGGGCTGTGGCATTTATAAATTAAGAACAAACGTATTTGGCCCATTGTCTAAAGGCATTGTTGGCTTAATATTGGGTTGCAATAGTGCCGCTCTAAGAGGCCTAACCATAATTCCCTGAGTAATAGACTCTGATTTTGTTGGAGAAATTTTAATTTTGGTCTCTACTTCTATTACAATTTCACTATTGGCTGGAGAACGTATAGCACAAGTACTTCTCTTATCTTATCTACCATTTTCTGCTCTTCCTTACGAAAGGTCAGGAGGTTTACGAAGTACTGGACAACATATATTTTGGGAGATGCTCATCAAGGATTCTAGTCCTGTCCTTTCCTTGACCATACAGGGAAAGAACTTTGAAGGGCTAATAGACACCGGGGCAGATGTTTCAGTCATATCCTCCCAACACCCAACAATGGTCCCAAGCCTGGAGCAAAGAAAAGAGTCCTCTAATGTTGACCGGAATAGGCTCCATTGCAGATGTTTGAAAAAGTACTCGTCCTTTACAATGCCAGTTCCATAATGGAAAAACAGTTTTTGTCACTTTTTATATTGTTAGTATACCTATTAATATATGGGGAAGAGATATTCTCTCTCCCATGGGAGCCTCTGTAAGCATTCCGTCGGGAAACTAATAGCCACTGCTCAAACTCCTCGAGCACTCTCATTAAAATGGATAATTAATACTCCTAAATGCGTTGAGCAATGGCCATTACCAAAAATGATGCTCGAGGCCTTAGAGTAATTAATAACAAACAACTTCAACTTGGCCATACAGAGCCTTCTACTTCCCCTTGGAATTCTCCTGTATTTGTTATAAAAAAAGAAATCTGAAAAATGGAAAATGTTGACTGATTAAAGAGAAGTTAATAAATGTATTGAACCCATGGGAGCCTTAGAGTTGGGCCTTCCTTCTCCTGCTCTTTTTCCACAAAATTGGTCTTTAATGGTATTAGATCTTAAAGATTGTTTTTTTTTCTTTTACTATTCCCTTTCAATTACAAGATAGAGATAAATTTGCTTTCACGGTTCCTGTTCTTAATCACGCTCAGCCCGTTAAGCACTACCATTGGACAGTCTTGCCACAGAGAATGATATATAGTCCTACCTCATATCAAGAGTTTGTAGCTCGTTCCTTACAATCTATCCGTCAAGAATATCCTAATTATATTCTCTATCATCATACGGATGATCACTTATTGGCAGTTCCCGGTATCGCTGAACGTGATAAATTCTTCTGAAAAGTATAGGAGGCTTTGAAATAATATAACTTGCTGATAGCGTGAGAGAAAATTCAAAATGATTTTCCCATTTCTTATTTGAGGACCATATTAGAACAACACCAAATTTGGCCTCAAAATTTGCAAATTAAAAGATACCATTTAAAAACTTTAAATGACTTCCAGAAATTATGAGGAGATATTAATTGGCTTCACTCGGTACTTGGGATTCCTCCTTATCAATTACAACACTTATTTTCTACTTTAAAAGGAGACACAGCTTTAGTTAGTCCCTGAATCTTAACCCCCTTGGCTTTGCAAGATGTTCAGTTTGTTGAACAAAGATTAAATGATGGTTTTTTAACATATATTTCTGCGTCTCAACCTATTGCATTCATAACATTTCATACCCCTCATTCTCCATCTGGTGCATTTGCTCAAGGAAAAGGATTAATAAAATGGTTTTTTTACCTAATAGTTTCTCTAAAAAATTAACTATATATATATGGATAAATTAGCCTTTCTTATAGCAAAGGTTCACAATCGTATTTTACAATTATCAGAAAAAAAAAAACAAACCAAATTTTCATTCAATTAACAAATGCTCAGATATCTTTATGTTTACAATTTAATAAAAATTGGCAAATCTCCCTTGCTTCATTTCCTGGTTCATTTTCGAATCATTATCCGTCATCTAAATTGATTGATTTTTTTCGAGCCAATGCCATGAAATCTCTGATTTCAGATGTTCCAGTTAAAAGACCCACTGTTTTTACTGATGCAAATAAAAACACCCCTGGACATTTTACTTTTGAACATTGTAAAGTTCTTCCCCATTCATTCTCCTCTGCACAGCCTGCTGAGTTGTGGGCTATTTATTTAGTTTTGCAAGATTTTCCTCAACTTCCTGTTAACATTGTTTCAAATTCTCGATATGCTATTCTCTCTTGTCTTCAACTTCCTCAAGTCTCCCTGCCTATAATTCTTAAGAAAGATATTGATAAATTGTTTTATCAGGTGCAGCAATTGCTTCTACAACATTCAAAATTAATTTTCTTTACTCATATCCATGCTCATTCCGCCCTTCCTGGACCCTTGTCCTTCGGAAATGCTGCAATTCATGCATTACTTTATCATATAAAAGTAGCAAAACAAGAGCATCATCTGCCACACACTAACTCTAAAGGATTAAAAATATCTTATGATATTGCTCAAAACCAAGCTGAAAATATTGTTCCCTCATGTTGCAAATGTGCGCCTTTTACTTTACCATTTACCCAACCAGGTGTCAACATAAGAAGACTACAAGCAAATCAGATATGGCAAATGGATCTTATTTTTATTTCATCTTTTGGGCAAAAAAATGTGTCCATCATATTATAGATACATGCACACATTTTCAATGGGCTACTGCATTACATTCTGATAAAGATGACGCTGCTATTACTCATTTATTATCTTGTTTTGCAATTATGGGAATACCAATTGAATTAAAAACTGATAATGCACCTGCTTACCAATCGGCTAAATTAGCTCACTTTTTATCCAAATATCATATAACTCATAATTTTGACATCCCTTATTATAGTCAATGACAAGCTACCATTGAAAGAGCTAATCGTACTTTATGTAAATATATTGAAAAAATTAAAAAAGGGGAACAGGAGAGATTTATGAAACCAAAAGATATCTTGAATAAAACCTTACTTACTTTAAATTTTTTGAATATTTGAAGCAAAGAAATTCTATCAGCAGCAGAATTGCATTTTCGAAGAAAAGATGAGGATAAGAAGATTTTGAATACAATACTTTGGTATAAAGATAAAAAGGTTGGGTTCCAGCATCACTGATATATTTAGGACGAGGTTATGCTTTCACATCTGTTGATAATTTTAGGTTTTGGACACCAACTCGGTTGATCAAGATTCATCATGGATGACCACTTTGTGTGAAAATTTGAAGAGCTTTTTGCACAGCGGAGCTTTACTTTCCCTACCTGATCTGCGTCCCTTCCAACATGGGGGCAACTGAAGAAGCTTACACAGGAGGCTGAAAAAACCCTCGTTAATGCTGGTCAACCTCTCAATCCTGCTAATTGGCTGTTGGCTATGATGGGTGTGGTTACCTGTCAGGTAATGTATGCACATGCGATAGAATATACTTATTGGACTTATGTTCCTAATTCTCCTCTTGTGATAGCTGTCTCTTGGGGTGAACCTGAAGTATAGGTATGCACCAATGAAACTGTATTCTTCCCACCACCCGCGTGTAGAGAAATTGAGCATTTGTAACACCATAATAATCAATAAAACGTAAATAATATTACTGTTGCAGTGGAGGGCCTCCCCTTGTGCATTAGAGGACATCCCTTTTGCCTTTCTACAAAAAAGCACAATCATCACTCTTATAATACCTGGGGGGTATAATATAATAATTATCATCCTGCTGTCTTTACTGTGCTTGATTCCACCAGGGGATTAAAAACCTCTAAGACACCAATGAGTCATCATTCTGATACCTTTATACCATTATGCCCTTCTAAATTTTTTATTTCTTCTCTAGAATCTTTGGAATGGGAAAGTTGCCAAGGTCATTGGCGTTTCAAAGTCATGAACTATTCTGGATTTGTTATTGTAGATAAGAGCCCTGATCATAGCCAAATTTTGGAAAAATGGTCTAACAAAACTCACAAATGGCATCCAATTATTGGTACTTTAATGGGTAACGGTAATGAAACCGTAAAATGGCAGAAGTTTGCACTCATTCCCCCTCAGTTGCAATTGTTAGGGTATCCCCACTTCCAAGGGAATATTTGGAAATTGTGGCCAGTTTCCGGGAATCTCACAATATGGTCGGAAAACTATACTTTGGATACAAGTGACAGTTCAGGTCCCTTACATGTTAACTTGCATATTAATAAATCTTATTCTGCTACAGCTTGTTTAAAATACACCTTTGCATTGTTGTATGGGAATTGGACTTGAAATGCAACTGAGGGATCTATATCGTGTAATCATTGTAATTTAACACAATGTGTAAATCAATCATGGTGGAAAAATTTTGACATACAAAATCGCAATTCTAAGTTTTCTATGGTGGTTGTTAAAACTCAAACCGAAATATGGCTACCTGTAAGTTTAACAAGACCTTGGTCAGACTCTTTTGCTGTATCTCATTTGGTGACTGCTGTACAGACTTTGCTTCATTGATCCCGACGCATGCTTGGAGTAATCATAGCTTCAGTTCTTGCAGTGGCTTCAGTTACTACAACCGCTGCCATGGCTGGACTTGCTTTGCATCAAGGAATCCAAACAGTAGACTTTGTGCGGGAATGGCATAAAGACTCTCATTAATTATGGCAACAACAACGAGATTTGGATACCCAACTTGCAAATTATGTGCACAATCTTCAACATACTGTTTCTTGGCTTGGGGATCAATTAACTGTCTTATCCACAAGAAGTGTGTTGAAATGTGATTGGAACTCCTCTCAGTTATGTATAACACCTGTGCCTTTCAACATGAGTGAGGGTTGGGAAAAGGTGAAATGGTATTTAACAGGGCATCAAAACCGAACCAGGGAAATTATGGAATTAGAGCAACAAATTTTGTATACATTTAGCAAAACGCTACCTGATATTACTGGGTCCAATCTGTTAAAGGATTTGCAGGAAGGGATGAAAAATTTGAATCTTTTTGGGCATGTATCTACTCTAATTGGAACTACGTTGGGAATACTTTGTTCATAATACTATTATGGTGTGTTATTATTCTAGTCTTCCGGTGCTGGTGGAGGAGGCAACAACTAAAAAAAGGACAGACAATGCATTATTGCCACCTTATAGATTGCTACTGCCTCTCAGAAAGAAGGGGGAAATGTAGGAGCCCGACAGTGACCACGAGAAAGAATGGTTAAGGAAGCCTGCAAACAGTACTCTCTGCTTGGGCAGAGCATGCTTGAAACTGGATGATCTGCCAGGAAGCCTGCACACAGTATCCAAGGTTAGTGGTCCGCTTGCATACGAGGGAACATGAGCTCCTTAAAAATAAGGAAGAGGCTGGAGTTTTCGGCAGGCTTCGTAATAAACATGATGTTGTCACTTCCTCCCTTTCTTCCTCCCGTCCTTGAAATGTGCTTGGCTTTTTGTCCTTATTTGGTAGAAAAATGCATTGCTTAGATTTTGGTATGTGTCCAGGTACCGGGGTATAAAAATAAACCGCAAGGGGGCTTGAGAAGAAATTTTCCTCTGGCCGGAGTTGTGTCTTTGTCTGACATTTGTGTGTCTTGTCTTTGTGTCATTTCACCCGCAACAACAGCAAGATCCCTGTCGCAACTGGAGAATAACAAACCGTTGACCGACTCAATGGTAGATGTGGCCCTCTTCCTCTGCTGCTCCTTATAGAGGAATCCCGAGGTTCCCCTTCCAACACGATAGGGGACCTGATTTCCCTAGTGCAACACGAGCGAGTTCCTGAGGTCCCCGTCGCAACTCGAGAAAAACCCCAAGATTCCCGCCGCAACTCGAGAAACACCACAAAATTATCCCCTCAATGCGAGATGAGGAATATTTCCGCTACAGAGTCTCAAGAGAAATCTCACATTCCCATTTGAAACTCGAAAGGGTACTTGAGACCCATTATGCGACCCATAAACTTCCCCAACATAGCCGTCCACATTGAAGAGGAGAACACAATTTACGTACACAACACTAGATGTGGCCCTATTCCTCTAACGTGACTCGAGAAGAATCCCGATGTTTCCCTTCCAACACGAAAGGAGACCTAACTTCCCTGGCACAATGCAAACGAGTTCCTGAGATCCCCGACGCAACTCGAAGGAACCCCAAGCTTTCAGCCGCAATTCGAGAAAAATGACAACGTTCCCCCATCAATGAGAGATGAGGAACAATAATGCTGCAGAATCTCAAGAGAAATCCCACATTCCCTCTTGAAACTCGAACGGGTACTTGACACCATTTATGCGCCTCTAAAAGTTCACTAACATAGCCGTCCCCACTGGAGAGGAGCACACAATTTATGGATTCAATTCGAGATGAAGTCCTGTTCCTATTTAATGTCTTGAGAGAGTAATCCAGAAATTCCCCTTCCAACACAAAGGGAACCTGACTTCCCTGAAGCAACACGAGCGAGTTCCTGACGTCCCCGGCTCAACTCGAGAGGGAGCCCAAGCTTCTCGCCGCATCTCAAGAAAAACCACAGCATTCTGCCCTCAAGGCGAGATGAGGAACATTTCCTTTGATATTCCCAAGTGAAATTCCACATTAACTCTTGAATTTCAACAGGTTACTTAACATCCTTTATGCGACTCAAAAATTAAACTGATATACACAGTACCAATTTAGAGGAACCCCGAGTTTCCTGCCACACTGACAAATTGCCCCATTTTCCAGTCCTCTTTTCCAGATGAGAGTCGATTCCTCTGCTTTCTGTGGAATGGAATCCGGACGATCCAGTCACAAAGTACAAGGAAGCGTGTATCACGCTGAAACTCGGGAGGATCCCCAGGTTTTCAAAACACAAATGGAAAAGGTACAGATGTCACCAGCCACTCGAGATATTGTCTGATTCTCCTGAACAGATTCAGATGTGTCCTCGATTGTCAACTCACAAGACGAGTGGAGACCTGACACGCCGAGCATACAATTTCCAGGTACACATTCAACTCTAACGTGGACTACCACCCGTTTTACAACTCGAGAAAAAGCGCAGTCACATGTCTGAACAAAAGACGAGGCCTGACTCCCCAGGTGAATTTTGAAAGCAACCACGAGATCCCTGTCACCTCTGTCAAGGAACACACAGTTGTCCCACCTAAAGCTAGATGAGGCCCTATTCCTCTGCTGTGCCTCGAGAGGAATCCCGGGGTTCCCTTTCCGACAGGATAGGAGACCTGACTTCTGTGGGGGAACACGAGCGAGTTCCTGAGGTCGCAACTCGAGAAGAACCCCAAGCTTCCCGCCACAAATCGAGAAACACCACAAAATTTCCCCTCAATGCGAGATAAAGATCTTTTCCGCTGCAGAGTCTCAAGAGAAATCCCACATTCCGCTTGAAACTCGAACGGGTACTAGACACACTTTATGCGACCCAGAAACTTCCCCGACATAGCTGTCCACATTTAAGTGGAGCACACAATTTACATACACAACACTACATGCCGCCCTATTCCTCTCCGGCACCTCGTGAGGAATCCTGACGTTCCCTTTCCAACAGTAAAGGACAGCTAACTTCCCTGGGACAACGCGAGCGAGTTACTAAGGTCCCCGTCGCAACTCGAGAGGAACCCCAAGCTTTCTGCCGCCACTCGATGAAAGTGAGAAATACACCATCAATTGGAGATGAGGAACATTTCTGCTGCAGAATCTGAAGAGAAATTACACATTTCCGCTTGAAACTCGAACAGGTACTTGACACCCTTTATGCGACTCAAAAAGTTCCCTAACATAGATGTCCCCACTGGAGAGGGGCACACAGTTTATGGATTCAACGCGAGATGAGGTCCTATTCCCATTTAAGGGCCCCAGAGTAATCCTGAATTTCCCCTTCCAACATAAAGGAGACCTCTCATCCCTGAAGCAACAGGAGTGAGTTCCAGACGTCCATGGCCCAACGCGAGTTGGAACCCAAGCTTCCCGCGGCAACTCGAGAAAAACCACAAGATTCTGCCCTCAAGGCGAGATGAAGAACATTTCGGTTACAGATTCACAAGAGAAATTCCACATTCCCGCTTGAAACTCGACAGGTGACCACTTAACATCCTTTATGCGACTCAAAAATTAAACCGACATGCACAGCCCAATCGAGAGGAACACTGAGTTACCTGCCCCACTGACAACTTGTCCAGTTTTTCAGTCCTCATTTCCAGATGAGAGTCGATTCCTCTGCTTTCTCTGGAATGGAATTCAGATGTTCCAGTCACAGAGTACGAGGAGGCGTGTACCACGTTGAAACTCAGGAGGATCCCCAGGTTTTCAAAACAGAAATGGAAAAGTTACGTATGTCAACATCCACTCGAGATATTGTCTGATTCTACTGCACAGATTCAAATATATCCTCGAGTATCATTTCACAGGATGAGTGGACAAATGACTCGCAGAGCATACACGATAAAATCTCCAGGTAAAAATTCAAATCTAATGTGACCTAACACTCGTTTTACTACTCGAGAAGAAAGCGCAGTTCGATATCTCAACATGAGATGAGGCCTGACATCCCAGGTGAATTTTGAGACCAACCCCGAGATCCCTGTCGTCACAAACAAGGAACACACAGTTGACCGACTCAACAGTAGATGCGGCCCTATTCCCCTGCTGCACCTCGAGAGGAATCCCGTGGTTCCCCTTCCAACATGACAGGAGACCTGACTTACCTGGGGCAACACGAGCGAGTTCCTGAGTTCCCAGTCGCAACGTGAGAAGAACCCCAAGCTTCCCGCCAGAAATCGAGAAACACGACAAAATTATCCCATCAATGGGAGATGAGGAATTTTCCATTGCAGAGTCTCAAGAGAAATCCCACATTCCCGCTTGAAACTCAAACGGGAATTTCACACCCTTTAGGCTACTCAAGACATTCCCTGACACAGCTCTCCCCACTTGAGAGGAGAACACAATTTATGGACTCAACGTTAGATGAGGCCCTATTCCCATTCCACGCCTCGAGAGTAATCCCAGTAACCCCTACAAAAACGAAAGGAAACTTGACTTCCCAGGGACTACCCGAGCGAGTTCCTGAGGTCCCTGTCACAATTCGAGAAGTAACTCAAGCTTCCCGCCGCAATTCGAGAAAAACCACAAGATTCTGCACTCAAGGTGGGATGACGAATATTTCACCCACATAGTCTCAAGAGAAATCCCACATTAACGCTTGAAACTCGAACGCGTACTGAACACTCTTTATGCGACTCAAGACTTTCCCTGACATAGCTCTCCCCACTTGAGAGGAGAACACAATTTATGGACTCAACGTTAGATGAGGGCCGATTCCCATTCCATGCCTCAAGGGAACTCCCGCTGCTCCCCTAACAAAACGAAAGTAATCCTGACTTCCCAGGGACTACACGAGCGAATTCCTGATGTACCTGTCCAACTCGAGAAGGACCCCAAGCTTCCCGCCGCAACTCGAGAAAAACCACAGGATTCTGCACTCAAGGTGTGATGACGAATATTTCCCCTGCAGAGTCTCAAGAGAAGTCCCAAATTGATGCATGAAACTCGAATGCGTACTGAACACCCTTTATGCGACTCAAGACATTCCCTGACATAGCTCTCCCCACTGGAGAGGAGAAAACCCTTTATGGACTCAACTTAAGATGAAACCCTATTCCCATTCCATGCATCGAGAGTAATCCCGATCTTCCTCTAACAAAACGAAAGGAGACCTGACTTACCAGGTACTACACGAGCGAGTTCCTGAGGACTCTATGGCAACTCGAGAAGGACTCCAAGCTTACCGCACAACTCGTTTAAAACCACAAGATTCTGCACTCAAGGTGAGATGAGGTAAATTTCCCCCGCAGAGACTCAAGAGAATTCCCACATTCACGCTTGAAACTCGAAAGCGTACTTGACAGTCTTTATGCAACTCAAGACATTCCCTGACAAACCTGTCCCCACTTCAGTGGAGAACACAACTTTTGGACTCAAATTTAGATGAGGCCTATTCCCATTCCACTCCTTGAGAATAATCCTGATGTTCCCATACCAAATCGAAAGGAGACCTGACTACCCAGGGAATGCAGGAGCGATTTCCTGAGGTCCCTGACGCAACTCAGGAAGGACACCATGCTTCCCGCCGCAACTCGAGAAAAATCACAAGATTCTGCACTCAAGGTGAGATGACGAATATTTCCCCTGCAGAGTCTCAAGAGAAATCCCACATTCCCGCTTGAAACTTGAACGGGTACATCACACCCTTTATGCGACTCAAGACTTTCACTGACATAGCTCTCCCCAATTGAGAGGAGAACACAATTTATGGACTCAAATTTAGATGAGGACCTATTCCCATTCTACACCTCGAGAGTAATCCCGATGTTCCTCTACCAAAACGAAAGGAGACCTGACTTCCCAGGAATTACTTGAGCGAGTTCCTGAGGTCTCCGCAGCAACTTGAGAAGGACCCCAAGCTTCCTGCCGCAACTCGAGGAAAACCACAAGATTCTGCACTCAAGGTGAGATGAGTAAAATTTCCCCTGCATAGTCTCAAGAGAAATCCCACATTCCAGCTTCAAACTCGAACGGATAATTGACACCCTTTATGGGACTCAAGACATTCCCTGACATAGCTGTCCCAACTTGAGAGGAGAACACACTTTATGGACTTAACTTCAGATGATTCCCTATTCCCATGCCATGCCTCGAGTGTAAACCCGATGTTCCCCTACCAAAACGAAAGGTGACCTGACTTCCAAGGGACTACACGAGCGTGTTCCTGAGGTCTTGTCACAACTCGAGAAAGACCCCAAGCTTCCCTCCGCAACTCGACAAAAACCACAAGATTCGTCACTCAAGGTGAGATGAGGAAAATTTCCGCTGCACAGTCTCAAGAGAAATCCCACATTTCCGCTTGAAACTTGAACACATACTTCACACCCTTTATGCGACTAAAGACATTCCCTGACATAGCTCTCCCCACTTGAGAGGAGAGAATACTTTATCGACTCAACTTAAGATGAAGCCCTATTCTCATTCCACGACTCGAGAGTAATCCCGATGTTCCATTACCAAAATGAAAGGAGACCTGACTTACCAGGGACTACACGAGCGAGTTCCTGAGGACCCTGCTCCAACTAGAGAAGGACCCCAAGGATACCGCCAAAACTTGTGAAAAACCACAAGATTCTGCACTCAAGGTGAGATGACGAAAATTTCCCCTGCAGAGTCTCAAGAGAAACCCCACATTCCCGCTTGAAAACCGAATGCGAAGTTCACACTCTTGATGCGATTCAAGACATTCCCTGACATCGCTGTCCCCACTTGAGAGGAGAACACAATTTATCGACTCAACTTTAGATGAGGCCCTATTCACATTCCACACCTAGAGAGTAATTCCGATGTTCCCCTACCAAAACGAAAGGAGACCTGACTTCCCAGGGACGACAAGAGCGAGTTCATGAGGTCCCTGTCACAACTCAAGAAGGACACCAAGCTTCCCGCCGCAACACGAGAAAAACCGCAAGATTCTTCACTCAAGGTGAGATGAGGGAACTTAACCCTGCAGAGTCACAAGAGAAATCTCACATTCCCGCTTGATAGGCGAACGGGTACTTGACACCCTTTAAGCGACACAGGATGTTCCCTAACATAGCTGTCCCCTCTTGAGAGGAGAACAAAATTTATTGAGTCAAATTTAGATGAGACCTTATTCCCATTCCATGCCTTGAGAGTAATCCCGATGTTCCCCTGCCAAAAGGAAAGGAGACCTTAATTCCCAGGCACTACACGAACGAGTTCCTGATGTCCCTATCGCAACTCGAGAAGGACCTCACGTTTCCCGCTGCATCTCGACAAAAACCACAAGATTCTGCACTCAAGGTGAGATGAGGGAAATTTCCCCTGCAGAGTCTGAAGAGAAATCCCACATTCCCGCTTGAAACGCGAACGGGTACTCGACATCCTTTATGCAACCCAAGACATTCCCTGATATAGCTGTCCACACTTGAGAGGAGAACACTATTAATGGAATCAAATTTAGAATAGGCCCTATTCCCATTCCACGCCTCGAGAGTAATCAAGATGTTCCCTTACCAAATCAAAAGGAAACCTGAGTCCAGGGACTACAGGAGCGAGTTACTGAGGTCCCTGTCGCAACTCGAGAAGGACCCAAGCTTCCCGCCTCAACTCGAGAAAAAACACAAGATTCTGCACTCAAGGTGAGTTGAGGAAAATTTCGCCTGCAGAGTCTCAAGAAAATTCCTACATTCCCTCTTGAAACTTGAACGGGTACTTGACACCCTTTATGTGACTCAAGACATTCCCTGACATTGCTATCGCCACTTAAGGGGAGAACACAATTTATAGACTCAAGTTTTGATGAGGCCCTATTCCCATTCCACGCCTCGAGAGTAACCCTATGTTCCCCTACCAAAATGAAAGGAGACCTGAATTCATAGGGATTACACGAGAGAGTCCCTGAGGTCCCTGTCGCATCTCAAGAAAGACCCCAAACTTCCCGCCGCAACTCTAGAAAAACCACAAGATTGTGCACTCAAGGTGAGATGAGGAAAATTTCCCCTGCCGAGGCTCAAGAGAAATCCCACATTCACCATTGAAACTCGGACGGGTACTTCACACTATTTATGCGATTCATGACATTCCCTGACATAATTCTCCTCACTTGAGAAGAGAACACAATTTATGGACTCAACTTAAGATGAAGCCCTATTCCCACTCCACGCCTCAAGAGTAATGCCGATGTACCCTCCCAAAAAGAAAGGAAACGTGACTTCCCAGGGACTACACGAGCGAGTTCCTGAGGTCCCTGTCGCAACTCGAGAAGAAACCCAACATCGCGTGGAAACTCGACAAAAACCACAGGATTCTTCACTCAAGATGAGATTAGGAATATTTCCCCTGCATAGTCCCAGAGAAATTCCACAATCCCGCTTGAAACGCGAATGAGTACTTGACACCCTTTATGCGACTCAAGACATTCCCTGACATAGCAGTCCCCACTTGAGAGGAGAACACAATTTATGGAATCAACTTTAGATGAGGCCCTAAACCCATTCCACATCTCGAGAGTAATTCCGATATTCCCCAACCAAAAGGGAAGGAGATCTGACTTTTCAGGGACTACACGCACGATTTCCTGAGGTCCCTGTCGCAACTCGAGAAGGACCCCAAACTTCCCGCCGCAACTCCACAAAAACCACAAGATTCTGCACTCAAGGTGACATGAGGAAAATTTCCCCTGCAGAGACTTAAGTGAAATTCCACATTTCTGCTTGAAACGCGAACGGGTACTTGACACCCTTTATGCGACTCAAGACATTCCCTTACCCAGCTGTCCCCACTTGAGAAGAGAACACAATTTATGGACTCAACTTTAAATGAGATCCTATTCCCACTCCACGCTTCGAGAGTAATCCCGATGTTCCCCTACCAAAACGAAAAGAGACCTGACATCCCAGGGACTACACAAGCGAGTTCCTGAGGTCCCTATCGCCCCTCGAATAGGACCCCAAGCTTCCCGCCACAACTCGAGAAAAACCACAAGATTCTGTACTCAAGGTGAGATGAGGAAAATTTCCCCTGCAGAGTCTCAAGAGAAATCCCTCATTTCCCCTTGAAACGTGAAGTGTACTTGAGACCCTTTATGCTACTCAAGACATAAACTGACATATCTGTCCCCACATGAGATTAGAACTCAATTTATGGACTCAAATTTAGATGAGGCAATATGCTCATTTCACGCCTCAAGAGTATTCCCTATGTTTCCCCACCTGAACAAGAGGAGATCTGACTTACCAGGGACCTCAGCGATGTCCTGAGGTCCCTGGTGCAACTCGAGAAGGACCCCAAACTTCCTGCCGCAAATCGAGAAAAACCACAAGATTCTTCACTTAAGGTGAGATGAGGAAAATTTCCACTGCAGAGTCCCAAGAGAAATCCCACATTCCCGCTTTGAAACCCGAACGGGTGCTTGACACCCTTTATGTGACTCAAGACATTCCCTGACATAGCTGTCTCCACTTGAGAGGAGAAAACAATTTATGCACTCACCTTTAGATGAGGCCCTATACCCATTCCACCTCTCAAGAGTAATTCCGAAGTTCCCCTACCAAAATGAAAGGAAAATTGACTTCCCAGGGACTACATGAGTGAATTCCTGAGGTCTCTGTCGCAACTCGAGGAGGACACCAAGCTTCCGGCCACAATTCGACAAAAGCCACAAGATTCTTCACTCAAGGTGAGTTGAGGAAAATTTCCCCTGAATAGTCTCAAGAGAAACCCAACGTTTCTGGTTAAAAGTCGAACGGGTACTTGACACACTTTATGTGACACAAAACATTCCCATACATACCTGTCCACACTTGAGGGGAGAACACAATTTATGGACTCTACTTTAGCAGAGGCCCTCTTACCACTCCTCGACTTGAGAGTAATAACGATGTTCCCCTACCAAACGAAAGGAGACCTGATTTCCCAGGGACAACACGACCGAGTTCGTGAGGTCCCTGTCGCCCCTTAGTTGGACCCCAAGCTTCCTGAAACAACTTCTGAAGAAACACAAGATTGTGCACGCAAGATGAGATGAGTAAAGTTTCCCCTGGAGAGTCTCAAGAGAAAACCCATATTCCCGCTTGAAAATCGAACGGGTAGTTGACACACTTTATGCGACTCAAGACATCCCCTGACATAGCTAACCCCATTTGAGAGGAGAAAACAATTTATGGACTAAACTTAAGATGAGGCCCTATTCGCATTCCATGCCTCGAGAGTAATCCCGATGTTCCCCTACAAAAACGAAAGGAGACCTGAATTCCAAGGGACTACACAAGCGAGTAACTGAAGTCCCTGTGGGCACTTGAGAATGACCCCAATCTTTCAGCCGCAACTGGAGAAAAACCACAAGATTCTGTACTCAAGGTGAGATGAGGAAAATTTCCCCTGCAGAGTCTCATGAGAAATCCCAAATTCCCGCTTGAAACGCGAACAGGTACTTGACACACTTTATGCGACTCAAGACATCCCTTGACATAGCTATCCCCATTTGAGAGAAAAACATAATTTATGGACTAAACTTAAGATGAGGCCCTATTTGCCTTCCACGCCTCGAGAGTATTATCGATGTTCCCCAACAAAAGCGAAAGGAGACCTGAATTCCCAGGGACTACACGAGCGAGAACCTGAAGTCCCTGTTTCCACTTGAGAAGGACCCCAATCTTCCCACCGCAACTCGAGGAACACCACAAAAAAATCCACTCAATGCGAGATGAGGAAATTGTGCGCTGCAGAATCTCAAGAGAAATCCCACATTTCCACATGAAAGGCAAAAGGATACTTGACACCCTTTATGCGACTGAGAAATTTCCCTCACACATCTGTCCCCATTGGAGAGGAGAACAAATGGTACAGACTCAAACCTAGAAGAGGCTCAATTCCCACTTACTGGCTCGAGAGTAATCCCGAAGTTTCCCATCCAATACAAAGGGGACCTGACCTACCTGAAGCAACACTAGAGAGTTTCTAAGGTCCCAGTTGCAACTCGAGAATTAACCCCAGCTTCCCGCCACAACTCGAGAAACACCACAAAACTATCCCCTCAATGCGAGATGAGGAAATTGTGCGCTGCAGAATCTCAAGAGAAATCCCACATTGCCGCTTGAATGGCAAAGGGTACTTGACACCCTTTTTCAGACTTAGAAAGTTCCCTCACACAGCCGTCCCCATTGGAGAGGAGAAAAGACTTTATGGACTCAACCCAAGAAGAGGCCTTATTCCTATTTAAAGTTTCGAGAGTAATTCCGAAGGTCAGCATCCAACCTGACTTCCCTGAAGCAACCCGAGCGAGTTCCACTGGTCCCCGTCGTAACTCAACAAAAACCACCAGCTTCCCACCGCATCTCGAGAAAAACCAGAAAATTATCCCCTCAGTGAGAGATGAGGAAAATGGGCGCTGCAGAATTACAAGAGAAATCCCAAATTCCCCTTGAAATGCAAAAGGGTACTTGACACCATTTATGTGACTCAGAAAGTTCCCTCAAACAGCCGTCCCCATTGGAGAAGGGAACACAGTTTATGGACTCAAGTCTAAAAGAGGCCATATTCATATTTTACATCTCGAGAGTAATCCCGAATTTCCCCTTCCAACACCAAAGTGGACCTGACTACCCTGAAGCACCCGAGCGAGTTCCTGAGGTCCCCGTCGAAAATCGAGAAGTATCCGAGCTTCCCGCCGCAACTTGAGAAACACCACAAAATTATCCCCTCAATGCGAGATAAGGATATACTGCACTCCAGTAACTCAAGGGAAATCCCACATTCCCGCTTGAAAGGCAAAAGGGTACTGACACCCTTTATGCGACTCACAAAGTTCCCTTACACAGCCGTCCCCATTGGAGAGGAGAACACCCTTAATGGACTCAACTCGAGAAGAGGCCCTATTCCCATATAACAGCTTGAGATTAATGCGGTACTTCCCCTTTCAACACAAAAGGGGACATGACTTCCCTGAAGCAACTTGAAGGAGTTCCTGATGTCGCAGTCTCAACTCAAGAAATACCCCAAGCTTCCCGGCGCAAATCCAAAAACGCAACAAAATTTTCCGCTCAATGCGAGATGAGAATATACTGCACTGCAGTACCTCAAGAGAATTTCCACATTCCCGCTTGAAAGGCAAAAGTGTACTTGACACCCTTTACCCGACTCAGAAGTTTCCCTCACACAGCAGTCCACATTGGAGAGGAGTACACACTTTTTGAAATCAACACGAGAAAAGGCCCTATTCCCATTTAACGGCTCGAGAGTAATCCCGAAGTTCCCTTTCAACACAAAAGGGGACCTGACTTCCTTGAAGCAAACCGAACGAGTTCCTGAGGCCCCAGTCACAACTCGAGAAGAACCCCAAGCTTCCCGCCTCAACTCGAGAAACACCACAAAATTATCTCCTCAGAGCGAGATGAGGAAATTGTGTGCTGCAGAATCTCAAGAGAAATCCCACATTCCCACTTGAAAGGCAAAGTGTACTTGACACCCTTTTTCAGATTTAGAAAGTTCCCTCACACAACCGTCCCCATTGGAGAGGAGAACACACTTTATGGACTCAATTCAGAAAAGAGGCCCTGTTCCCTTTTAATGGCTCAAAAGTAATCCCGAGTTTCCCTTTCCAACACAAAAGGGGACCTGACTTCCCTGAAGCAACCCGAGCGAGTTCCTGAGGTCCCCGTCGCAACTCGAGAAGTACCCCAGCTTCCCCCGCAACTCGAGAAACACCACAAAATTGTTCCCTCAATGCGAGATGAGGAAAATATGCACTGCAGTATTACAAGAGAAATCCCAAATTCCCCTTGAAAGGCAAAAGGGAACTTGACACCATTTATGTGACTCAGAAATTTCCCTCAAACAGCCATCCCCATTGGAGAGGGGAATACAGTTTATGGACTCAAATGGAGAAGAGGCCGTATTCACATTTTACGGCTCGACAGTAATCCCGAATTTCCCCATACTTCACAAAAGGGGAACTGACTTCCCTGAAGCAACCCGAGCGAGTTCCTGAGGTCCCTGTCGCAATTCGGGAAGTAGACCCAGCTTCCCACTTACACTCGAGAAACACCACGAAATTATCCCCTCAATGCAAGATGAGGAAATTTTGCCCTTCAGAATCTCAAGAGAAATCCCACATTCCCGCTTGAAAGGCAAAACGGTACTTGACACGCTTTATGCGCTTCAGAAAGTTCCCTCAAACAGCCGTCGGCTTCGGGGAGGAGAATACACTTTTTGACTCAACTCGAGAACAGGCCCTATTCCGATTTAACGGTTCGAGAATAATCCCGAAGTTCCCCTTCCTTCACAAAAGAGGAACTTACTTCCTTGAAGCAACCCAAGCGAGTTCCTGAGGTCCTCATCATAACTCGAGAAGTAGCCCCAGTTTCAAGCCGAAACTCCAGAAACACCACGAAATTATCCCCTCAATGCGAGATGAGGTAATTTTGCGCTGCAGAATCTCAGGAAAAATCCCATATACACGCTTGAAAGGAAAAAGGGTACTTGACAGCCTTTAGGCAACTCAGAAAGTTCCCACAAACAGCCGTCCCCATTGGAGAGGAGAACACACTTTATGGACTCAACTCGAGAAAAGGCCCTATTTCAATTTAACGGCTCGAGAGAAATCCGGAAGTTCCCCTTCCAAAACAAAAAGGGACCTAACTTCCTTGAAGCAACCCGAGTGAATTCCTGACGTCCCCGTTGCAACTCGAAAAGTACCCCCACCTTCCCACCGCAACTCGAGAAACACCACAAAATTATCCACTCAGTGCGAGGTGAGGAAATTTTGCGCTGCAGAATCTCAAGAGAAATCCCAAATTCCCTGTGAAAGGCAAAAGGGTACTTGACACGCTTAATGCGACTCAGAAAATTCCCTCATACAGCCGTCAAAATTGGAGAGGAGAACACACTTTTTTGACTCAACTGAAGAAGAGATCCTATTCCCATTTAATGGCTCGAGAGTAATCCGAAAGTTCCCCTTGCAACACAAAAGGAGACCTGACTTCCCTATAGCAATCCGAGCGAGTTCTTGAGTTCCCATTGCAACTCGAGAAGTACCCCCAGCTTCCAGCCGCAACTCAAGAAAAACCACAAAATTATTCCCTCAGTGCGAGATGAAGAAATTCTGCGCTTTAGAATCTCAAGAGAAATCCAACCTTCCCCCTTGAAAGGCAAAAGGGTACTTGACCCCCTTTATGCGACTCAGAAATTTCCCTCACACAGCAGTCCACATTGGAGAGAAACACACTTTGGACTCAACACGAGAAGAGGCCCTATTCCCATTTAAGGGCTCGAGAGTAAACCGGAAGTTCCCCTTCCAACAAAATATGGGACCTGACTTCCCTGAAGCAAACCGAGTGAGTTCCTGAAGTCCCCGTCGCAACTCAGGAAGGACCCAGAGCTTCCCGCTGCAACTTGAGAAACACCACGAAATTATCCCCTAAAGCGAGATTAGGACATTTTGCGCTGCAGATTCTCAAGAGAAATCCCACATTCCCGCTTGAAAGGCGAAAGGGTATTTGACAGCCTTTATGCGACTCAGAAAGGTCCCTCACTTGCCTTCCCTTTACAGAGGAGAACACACTTTATGGTCTCAACTCAAGAAGTACCCCCAGCTTCCCACCGCTATTTGAGAAACACCACAAAATTATCCACTCAATTCGAGATGAGGAAATTTTGTGCAGCAGAATCTCAAGAGAAATCAGACATTCATACTTGAAAGGCAAAAGTCTACTTAACACGCTTTATGTGAAAAAGAAAGTTCATTAACAGCCGTCCCCATTGGAGAAGAGAACGAACTTGATGGACTCAACTCTAGAAGAGGCCTATCCCCATTGAATGGCACGAGAGTAATCCCCAAGTTCTCCTTCCTTCACAAAAGGGGAACTGACTTCCCTGAAGCAACCCGAGTGAGTTCCTGAGGTCCCCATCGCAACTCGAGAAGTACCCCCAGGTTCCCGCCGAAACTGGAGAAACAAAGCAAAATTATCCCTTCAATGGGAGATGAGGAAATTTTATGCTGCAGAATCTCAAGAGAAATCCCAAATTCCCGCTTGAAGGCAAAATTGTACTTGACACCCTTTATGCGATTCAGAAAGTTCCCTAACATGCGTCCATATTGGAGAGTAGAACACACTTTATGGACTCAACTCGAGAAAAGGCCCTATCTTCATTTAACAGGTCAAGAGTAATCCCGATGTTGCCCTTCCAACACAAAAGGGGACCTGATTTCCCTGAAGCAACCCGGGCGAGTTCCTGAGGTCACCGTCGCAACTTGAGTAGTACCCCCAGTTTCCCGCCACAACTCGAGAAACACCACAAAATTATCCCCCAATGCGAGATGAGGAAATTTTGTGTGGCAGATCTCAAGGGAAATCCCACAATCCCGCCGAAAGACAAAAGGGTTCTTGACACTGTTTATGCGACTCAGAAAGTTCCCCTACACAGCCGTCCCCATTGGAGAGGAGCACACACTTTATGGACTCAACTTGAGAAGAGGCCCTATTCCCATTTAAACACTCTAGAGTAAACCCGAAGTTCCCCTTCCAACACGAAGGGGGACCTGACTAGCCTGAAACAACCTGAGCGAGCTCTTGAGTTCCACGTCACAACTCGAGAAGTACCCACAACTTCCCGTCGAAACTGGAGAAACACGACAAAAATATCACCTGAATGCGAGATGAGGAAATTTTGCGAGACAGAATCTCAATGATAATCCCACATTACCGCTTGAAGGGCAAACAGTTACTTTAAACCCATTATTCAACTCAGAAAATTCCCTCAAACAGCCATCCACATTTAGGAGGAGAACACACTTTAAGGACTCAACTCGAGAAGAGGCCAATTCCCATTTAATGGCTAGAGAGTAATCCCGAAATTCCTCTTCCAACACAAAAGGGGACCTGACTTCCCTGAAGCAACCCGAGCGAGTTCCTGAGGTCCCCTGCGAAGCTCGAGAAGTTCCCCCAGTATCCAGCGAAAACTAGAGAAACACCACAAAATTATCCTTTCAATGCGAGATGAGGAATATTTCCGCTGCAGAATCTCGAGAGATATCCCACATTCCCACTTGAAAGGCAAAAGGGTACTTGACACCCTTTATGTGGCTCAGAAAGTTCCCTCACACTGTCATCACCATTGGAGAGGAGTACACACTTTATGGACTCAACTCGAGAAGAGGGCCTATTCCCATTTAAGGGCTCGAAAGTAATCCGGAAGTTCCCCTCCAAAAACAAAGGGAACCTGACTTCCCTGAAGAAACCCGAGCGAGTTCCCGGGGTCCCAGACGCAACTCGAGAACTACCCCCAGCTTCCCACCGCAACTCGAGAAACACCAAAAAATTATCCCCTCAATGCGAGATAAGGAAATTTTGCGCTTCAGAATCTCAAGAGAAAACCCACATTCACTCTTCAAATGCAAAAGTGTCCTTGACACCCTTTATGCGACAGAGTAAGTTCCCTAATATCCGTCAGATTGGAGTGGAGAACACACTTTATGGACTCAACCCGAGAAAAGGCCCTATTCAAATTTAAGGGCTGGAGAGTAATCCGAAAGTTCCCCTTCCAACACAAAAGGAGACCTGACTTCCCTCAAGCAACGCGAGCGAGTTCCTGAGGTACCTTTTGCTACCCGAAAAGTACGCCCAGCTTCCTGGTGCAACTCGAGAAACACCACAAAATTATCCCCTCAATGCGAGATGAGGAAATTTTGCACTGCAGGTTCTGAAGAGAAATCCCACATTCCTGCTTGAAAGGCAAAAGGGTACTTGACAGCCTTTATGCGACTCAGAAATTTCCCTAACATCCGTCCCCATTGGAGAGGAGAACACACTTTAAAGACTCAACAGGAGAAGAGGCCTTGTTCCCGTTTAAGGGGTGGAGAGTAATCCCGAAGTTCCCCTTCCTTCTCAAAAGGGGAACTTACATCCCTGAAGCAACCTGGGCGAGTTCCTGAGGTCCCCATCGCAATCCGAGAAGTACCCCCAGCTTCCCTCCGAAATTCGAGAAACATCACCAAATTAACCACTCAATGCGAGATGAGGAAATTTTGTGCTGCAAATTCTCACGAGAAATCCCACATTCATGCTTGAAAGGCAAAATGTTACTTGACACTCTTTATGCAACTCAGAAAGTTCCCTCACACAGCCATTCCCATTGGAGAGGAGAACACACTTTATGGACTCAACTCAACAAGAGGCCTTATTCCATTTAAGGGCTCGAGAGTAATCCCGAAGTTCCCCTTCTTTCACAAAAGAGGAACTTATTTCCCTTAAGCAACCCGAGCGAGTTCCTGAGGTCCCCTTCTCAACTCGAGAAGTACCCCTAGCTTCCCGCCGAAACTCGAGAAACACCACAAAATTATCCCCTCATTGCGAGATTAGGAAATTTTGCGCTGCAGAATCTCAAGAGAAATCCCACCTTCCCCCTTGAAAGGCAAAAGGGTACCTGACACTCTTTGTGTGACTCGGAAAGTTCCCTAATAGCCATCCCAATTGGAGAGGAGAAGTCACTTTATGGACTCAACACGAGCAGAAGCCCTATTCCCATTTAATGGCTGAGAGTAATCAGTAAGTTCCCCTTCCAACAAAAAGGAGACCTGACTTTCCTGAAGCAACCAAAGCGAATTCCTGAGGTCTACGTCGCAAATTGAGATGAACCCCTAGCTTCCCACCACAACTCGAGAAACACCACAAAATTATCCCGTCATGCGAGATGAGGAAATTTTTCGCTGCAGAATCTCAATAGAAATCCTACAACCGCTTGAAAGGCAAAATGGTACTTGACACCCTTTATGCAACACAGAAAATTCCCTAACATCCGTACCCTTTGGAGAGAAGAACACACTTTATGGACTCAACTCGAATAGAGGCCGTATTCCAATTTAACGGCTTGAGAGTAATCCGGAAGTTCCCTTTCCAACAAAAAAAGGGACCTGACTTCCCTGAAGCAACCCGAGCGAGTTCCTGAGGTCCCCGTCACAACTCAAGAAGTATCCCCAGCTTCCTGCCGCAACTAGAGAAACAACACAAAATTATCCCCTCAATGCTAGATGAGGAAATTTTAGGCAGCAGAATCTCAAGAGAAATCCCACATTACCGCTTGAAAGGCAAAAGTTACTTGACACCCTTTTTGTGACTCAGAAAGTTCCCTCACAGAGCGTCCCCATTGAAGAGGAGAACACACTTAATTCACTCAACTCGAGAAGAGGCCCTATTCCCATTTAACGGCTCGAGAGTAATCCCGAAGTTCCCCTTCCAACACAAAGGGCAACTGACTTCCCGGAAACAACCCGTGCTGGTTCCTGAGGTCCCGTCACAACTCGAGAAGTACCCCCTAGCTTCCCGCCGAAATTCGAGAAACACCAGAAAAATATCCCCTAAATGCGAGATGAGGATATTTTGCACTGCAGAATCTCAAGAGACAGCCCACATTCCCGCTTGAAAGGCAAAAGTGTACTTGACAACTTTAATGCCACTCAGAAGGTTCCCTCACACAGCCATCCCCATTGGAGAGGAGAACACACTTTATGGACTCAATAGAAAAGAGGCACTATTCCCATTTAATGTCAAGACAGTAATCTGAAGTGCCCCTTCCAACACAAAAAGGGACCCGACTTCTCTGAAACAACCCGAGCAAATTCCTCTGGTGCTAGTCGAGTCGAGAAGTATCGACAGCATCCCACCGAAACTCGAGAAACACCCCAAAATTATCCCCTCAATGCAAGATGAGGATATTTTGCACTCCAGAATCTCAAGAAAAATCGCACATTCCCGCTTGAAAGACAAAAGGGTACTTGACAACCTTTATGTGACACAGAAAGTTCCCTAACAGACATCCACATTGGATAGGAGAACGCACTTTATGGCCTCAATTCGAGAAGAGGCCCTATTCCCATTTAAAGGCTCAAGACTAATCCCGAAGTTCCCCTTACAGCACAAAGTGGGACCTGACTTCCCTGAAGCAACCCGAGCGAGTTCCTGACGTCCCCATCGCAACTCGGAAAGTACAACAAACTTCCCATCGGAACTCGAGACACACCACAAATTTCAGTTCAGTTCAGTTCATTCGCTCAGTCTTGTCCAACTCCCCGGACCCCCTGAAACACAGCACGCCAGGCCTCCCTGTCCATCACCAGCTCCCGGAGTACACTCAAACTCATGATCACAGAGTCTGTGATGCCATCCAGCCATCTCATTCTCTGTCGTCCCCTTCTCCTCCCGCCCCCAACCTTTGCCAGCAACAGAGTCTTTCCCAGTGAGTCAACTCGTCGCATGAGGTGGCCAACCTATTGCAGTTTCAGCTTTAGCATCAGTCCTTCCAATGAACACCCATGATTGATATCCTTTTTGTGCTGCAGTATCTCAACCGAAAGCCGACATTCCCCTTTCAAAGGCAAAAGTGTACTTGACACCCTTTATGCGACTCAGAAAATTCCCTAACATCCGTCCCTATTTTAGAGGAGAACACACTTTATGGACTCAACTGGAGAAGAGGCCCTATTCCAATTTAACGGCTCGAGAGTAATCCGGAAGTTCCCCTTCCAACACAAAAGGCGACCTGACTTCACTGAAGCAACCCGAGCGAGTTCCTGAGGGCCCCGTCACAACTCAAGAAATACCCTCAGCTTCCCGCCGCAACTCGAGAAACACCACAAAATTATCCCCTCAATAGGAGATGATGAAATTTTTCTCTGTAGAAAAACAAGAGAAATCCGACATTCTCGGTTGAAACACAAAAGGGTACATGACACCATTTATGCGACTCAGGAAGTTCCCCAATATCCATCCCCTTTGTAGAGGAGAACACTCTTTATGAACTCAACTCGAGAAGAGGCCCTATTCCAATTTAACGGAACGTGAGTAGTCATGAAGTTCCCCTTCCAAAACAAAAGGGGACCTGAGTTCCCCAAAGCAACCCGAGGAAGTTCCTGTATTCTCATTGCAACTCGAAAAGGACCCCCAGCTTCTGCCAAAACTCGAGAAACACCACAAAATTATCCCATTATTGCCAGTTGAGGAAATTTTGCTCTGCAGAATCTCAAGAAAAATCCCACATTCCCGCTTGAATGAAAAAGGGTACTTGACACAGTTTATGCGACCCAGAAAGTTCCCCAATAGCTGTCCCAATTGGAGAGGAGAAGCCACTTTATGGACTCAACACGCGCAGAGGCCCTATTCTCATTTAATGACTGGAGAGTAATCGTAAGTTCCCATTCCAACACGAAAGGGGACCTGACTTCCCTGAAGCAACCCGAGCGAGTGCCTGAGGTCTACGTCGCAACTTGAGATGTAGCCCCAGTTTCCTGACGCAACTTAAGAAAAACCACAAAATTATCCCCTCAATGCGAGATGAGGAAATTTTGCCCTGGAGATTCTCAGGAGAAATCGCACAACCCGCTTGAAAGGCAAAATTGTACTTGACTCCCTTTTTGCTACTCAGAAAGTTCCCTATCATCCGACCTATTGGAGAGAAGAACACACTTTACGGACTCACTGGAGAAGAAGACCTATTCCCATTTAACGGCCCGAGACTAATCTTGAAGTACCCCTTCCAACACAAAAGGGACCTGACTTTCCTGAAGCAACTCGAGCGAGTTCCTGAGGTCACCGTCATAACTCGAGAATTACCCACAGCTTCCCACGGAAACTCGAGAGACACCACAAAAATATCCCCTCAATGCAAGATGAGGAAATTTTCGCTGAAGAATCTTAAAGAAATCCCACATTCCCGCTTGAAAAGCAAAAGGATACTTGACACCCTTTATGCGACTCAGAATGTTCCCTCACATAACCGTTACCATTGGAGAGGAAAAGACACTTTATGTGGTCAACAAGAGCAATGGCCCTATTCCCATTTAATGGCTGGAGAGTAATCAGTAAGTTCCCATTCCAACACAAAATGGGACCTGATTTCCCTGAAGCAACCCGAGCGAGTTCCAGAAGTCTACGTCGCAACTAGAGATGTACCCCTAGTTTCCAGATGCAACTCGAGAAACACCACAAAATTATCCCCTCAATGGGAGATAAGGAAAATCTGCGCTGCAGAATCTCAAGAGAAATCCCACATTCCCCCTTGAAAGGCAAAAAGGTACTTGACACCCTTAATGCTATGCAGAAATTTCCCTCACACAGCCGTTCCCATTGGAGAGGAGAACACACTTTATGGACTCAACTCAACAAGAGGCCCTATTCCCATTTAAGGCCTCGAGAGTAATCCCGAAGTTCCCTTTCCTTCACAAAAGAGGAACTTAGTTCGCTTAAGCAACCCGAGTGAGTTCCTGAGATCCCCTTCTCAACTCTAGAAGTACCCCTAGCTTCCAGCCGAAACTCGAGAAACACAAAGAAATTATCCCATCAATGTGAGATGAGGAAATGTTATGCTGCAGAATCTCAAGAGAAATCCCACATTCCCCCTTGAAAGGCAAAAGGGTACTTGACACCCTTAATGCTATGAAGAAATTTCCCTCACACAGCCGTTCCCATTGGAGAGGAGAACACACTTTATGGACTCAACTCAACAAGAGGCCCTATTCCCATTTAAGGCCTCGAGAGTAATCCCGAAGTTCCCCTTCCTTCACAAAAGAGGAACTTAGTTCGTTTAAACAACCCGAGTGAGTTCCTGAGATCCCCTTCTCAACTCGAGAAGTACGCCTAGCTTCCAGCCGAAACTCGAGAAACACAAAGAAATTATCCCATCAATGTGAGATGAGGAAATGTTATGCTGCAGAATCTCAAGGGAAATCCCACATTCCCTCTTGAAAGGCAAAAGTGTACTTGATAACATTTATGGGTCTCAGAAAGTTCCCACAAACAGCCGTCCCCATTGGAGAGGAGAACAAACTTTATGGACTCAAATGGAGAAGAGGACCTATTGCCATTTAACGGCGCGAGAGTAATCCCGAAGTTCACCTTCCAAAACAAAAAAGGATTCTGAATTCCCTGAAGAACCCCGAGGAAGTTCCTGTATTCCCACTTGTAACATGAAAAGTACCGCCAGCTTCCGCGAAACTTGAGAAACACCACAAAATTATACCCTCAATGCGAGATGAGGAAATTTTGTGCTACAGATTCTCAAGAAAAATCCCACAACCTGCTTGAAAGGCAAAATGGTTCTTCAAACCATTTATGCGACACAGAAAGTTCCCTAACATCCGTCCACATTGGAGAGAAGAACACACTTTATGGACTCAACTCGAGAAGAGGCCGAATTACCATTAAACGGCTTGAGAGTAATACGGAATTCCCCTTCCAACAAAAAAGGGTACCTGAATTCCCTGAAAATACCCAGTCAAATTCCTGAGGTCCCCGTCACAAGTCAAGAAATACCCCCAGCTTACGGCCGCAACTCGAGAAACACCACAAAATTATCTCCTCACTGTGAGATGAGGAAATTTTGCGCTGCAGAGACTCAAGAGAAACCCCACATTCCCTGTGAAAGGCAAAAGGGAACTTGGCAACCTTCATGCGACTCAGAAATTTCCCTCACACAGCCGTCGCCATTGGAGAGGAGAACACACTTTTTGGACTCAACTCGAGAAGAGGTCCTATTCCCATTTAATGGCTGGAGAGGATTAGGAAGTTCCCATTCCAACACAAAAGGGGACCTGACTTCCATGAAGCAACCCAAACGATTTCTTGAGGTCTACTTCGCAATTTGAGATGTACCCCCAGCTTCCCGCTGCAACTCGAGAAACACCACAAAATTATCCCCTCAATGCGAGATGAGGAAATTTTGCGCTGCAGAATCTCAAGAGAAATCCCACATTCCCTGTGAAAGGCAAAAGGATACTTGACAACCTTCATGCGACTCAGAAAATTCCCTCACATAGCCGTCGCCATTGGAGAGGAGAACACACTTTTTGGACTCAACACGAGAAGAGGTTCTATTCCCATTTAATGGCTCAAGAATAATCCGGAAGTTCACCTTCCAACACAAAAGGGGACCTGACTTCCCTGAAGAAACCCGAGCGAGTTCCTTAGGTCCCCGTCGCAACTCGAAAAGTACCCCCAGCCTACGGCCCCAACTCGAGAAACACGACAAAATTATTCCCTCAATGCGAGTTGAGGAAATTTTGCACGGCATAATCTCAAGAGAAATCCCATATTCCCGCTTGAAAAGCAAAAGGATACTTGACACCCTTTATGCGACTCAGAAAGTTCCCTCACATAGCTGTTATCATTGGAGAGGAGAAGACACTTTATGGTCTCAACACGAGCAGAGGCCCTATTCCCATTTAATGGCTGGAGAGAATTAGGAAGTTCCCATTCCAACACAAAAGGGGACCTGACTTCCATGAAGCAACCCGAACGATTTCTTGAGGTCTACTTCGCAACTTGAGATATACCCCCAGCTTCCCGCTGCAACTCGAGAAACACCACAAAATTATCCCCTCAATGTGAGATGAGGAAATTTTGCACTGCAGAATCTCAAGAGAAATCCCACATTCCCTGTGAAAGGCAAAAGGATACTTGACAACCTTCATGCGACTCAGAAAATTCCCTCACATAACCGTCGCCATTGGAGAGGAGAACACAATTTTTGGACTCAACACAAGAAGAGGTCCTATTCCCATTTAAAGGCTCGAGAGTAACCCGGAAATTCCCCTTCCAACACAAAAGGGGAGCTGACTTCCTGAAGCAACCCAAGCGAGTTCCTTAGGTCTACGTCGCAACTTGTGATGTACCCCCAGCTTCCCGCGGAAACTCGATAAACACCAAATAAATATCCCCTCAATGCGAGAGGATGAAATTTTGCGCTGCAGTATTCAAGAGAAATCCCACATTCCCGCTTGAAAGGCAAAACTGTTCTTGACACACTTTATGAGACTCAGAAAGTTCCCTAACAGCCGTTCCCATTGGAGAGGAGAAAACACTTTATGGACTCAACTCAAGAAGAGGCCCTAATACCATTTAAAGGCTCGAGATTAATCCGGAAGTTCCCTTCCAACAAAAAGGGGACCTGACTTCCCTGAAACAACCCTAGCGAGTTCCTGAGTTTCCCAACCCGACTCGAGAAGTACCCCAAGGTTCCCGCTGTAACTCGAGAAACACCATAATATTATCCCCTCATTTCGAGATAAGGAAATTTTGCGCTGCAGAATCTCAAGAGAAAACAAACATTCAGGCTTTAAAGGCAAAAGGAAACTTAACACCTTTATGCGACTCAGAAAGTTCCCTCAAAAAACTGTCCCCTTGGAGAGTAGAACACATATTATGGACTGAACTCGAGAAGAGGCCCTATTCCCATTTAACGGCTCTAGAGTAATCCAGAAATTCCCCTTCAAACTCAAAAGGGACCTGACTTCCCTGAAGCAACCCGAGCGAGTTCCTGAGGTCCCCGTTGCAACTTGAGAAGTACCCCCAACTTCCAGCCTAAACTTGAGAAACCACAAAATTATCCCCTCAATGCGAGACAAAGAAATTTTACGCTACATAATCTCAACAGAAAATCCACATTCCCACTTTAAAAGCAAAAGAGTACTGGACAACCTTTTTGCGACTCAGAAATTTCCCAGACACAGACATCCCCATTGGAGAGGAAAACACACTTTTTGGACTCTCCTCGAGATGAGGCCCTATTCCCATTTAAAGGCTCGAAAGTAATGCGGAAGTTCCCCTTCCAGCACCAAAGGGGACCTGACTTCCCTGAACCAACCCGAGAGAGTTCCTGAGGTCCCCGTCGCAACTGGAGAAGTACCCCCACGTTCCCAACACAACTCGAGAAACACCACAAAATCATCCCCTCAATGCGATATGAAGAAATTTTGCCCTGCAGATTCTCAAGTGAAATCCCCCATTCCCGCTTGAAAGGCAAAAGGGTACTTGACACCCTTTATGCGACTCAAAAACTTCCCTCTCACTTCCGTCCTCATTGGACAGGAGAACACACTTTATGGACTCAATTCGAGAAGAGGCCCTATTCCCATTTAATGGCTCCAGAGTAATCCAGAAGTTCCCCTTCCAACACAAAAGGGGACCTGACTTCCCTGAAGCCACCCGAGCGAGTTCCTGAGATTCCCATGGCAACTCGAGAGGTACCACCAACTTCCCTCCGAAACTCGGGAAAAATCACAAAATTATCCCCTCAAAGATAGATGAGGAAATTTTATGCTGCAGAATCTCAAGGGAAATCGTACATTCCCGCTTGAAGGGAAAAAGGTACTTCACACCCTTTATGCGACTCAGAATATTCCATCAGAGAGCCGTCACCTTTGGAGATGAATACACACTTTATGGTCTCAACTGGAGATGAGGCCGTTATACCATTTAACGGCTCGAGACTAAACCGTTGAGTTCCCTTTCCAACACTAAAGGGGACCTGACATCCCTAAATTAACCCGAGGGAGTTAATGAGGTCCCCTTCACAATTCAAGAAGTACCCCCAGCTTCCCGCCGAAACTCGAGAAACAACACAAAATTATCCCCTCAATGCAAGATGATGATATTTTGCGCTGCAGAATCTCAAGAGAAATACCACATTCCCGTTTGACTGGCAAAAGCTTACTTGACACCCTTTATGCGACTCAGAAAGTTCCCTAACATCCGTCCCCATTGGACAGGAGAACACACTTTATGGACTCAACTCGAGAAGAGGACCTATTCCCATTTAACGGCTCGAGAGTAATCCCGAAGTTCCCATTCCTTCACAAAAAGGGAACTGACTTCCCTGAGGCCACCTGAGCACGTTCCTGAGGTCCCCGTCGCAACTCGACAAGTACACCCAGTTTCTAGCCGAATCTGGAGAGACACAACAAAATTATCCCCTCAATGCGAGATGAGGAAATTTTGCCTTGCACAATCTCAAGAGAAATCCCACATTCCCTGTAAAAAACGCAAAAGGGTACTTGACACCCTTCATGAGACTAAGAAATTTCCCCCAAAGAGCCGTCCCCATTGGAGAGGAAAACACACTTTTTGGACTCAACTCGAGAAGAGGTCCTATTCCCATTTAATGGCTCGAGAATAATCCGGAAGTTCCCCTTCCAACACAAAGGGGACCTGACTTCCCTGAAGCAACCCTAGCGAGTTCCTAAGTTTCCCAACGCGACTCGAGAAGTACCCCCAGATTCCTGCCGCAACTCAAGAAACACCACAAAATTATCCCCTCATTGCAGATGAGGAAATTTTTCGCTACAGTATCTCAAGATAAAACCCACATTCAGGTTTGAAAGGCAAAAGGGGACTTGACACACTTTATGCAACTCAGAAAGTTCCCTCAAACAGATTCCCCTTGGAGAGTAGAACACACATTATGGACTCAACTCGAGAAGAGGCCTTATTCCCATTTAACGGCTCGAGAGTAAACCGGAAGCTAACCTTCCAACACAAAAGGGGACCTGAGTTCCCTGAAGAAACCTGAGCGAGTTCCTTAGATCCCCATCGCAACTCGAGAAGTAGACCCAGCTTTTCACTGAAACTAGAGAAAAATGCGAGAAGAGGAAATTTTGCACCACAGACTCTCAAGAAAAATCCCACATTCCCGCTTGAAAGGCGAAAGGTACTTGACACCCTTTATGCGACTCAGAAAGGACCCTCACCTAGACTTCCCTTTACAGAGGAGAACACACTTTATGGACTCAATTCGTGAAGAGGCCCTATTCCCATTTAACAGCTCGAGAGTAATCTGGAAGTTCCCCTTCCAGCAAAAAAGGGGACCTGATTTCCAAGAAGCAAACCAAGTGAGTTCCTGAGTTCCCCGTCGCACCTCAAGAAGTACCCCCAGCTTCCCACTGCAAATTGAGAAACACCACAAAATTATCCCCCAATGTGAGATCAGGAAATTTTCATGCAGATCTCAAGGCAAATTCACACACATGAAAGGCAAAAGGGTACAAGACATTCATGCGACCCAAAAGTTCCCTCACACAGCCATCCACATTGGAGAGGAGAATACAATTTATGGACTAAACTAGAGAATAGGCGCTATTCCCATTTAATGGCTTGAGAGTAATCCCACCTTTCCCTTTCCAACACAAAAGGGGACTTGACTTCCCTGGAAAAACTTGAGAGATTTCCTGTTGTCCACATCGCAACTCGAGGACTACCCTCAGTTTCCTGCTGCAATTCGAAACACCACAAAATCATCTCCTCAATGAGAGATGAGGAATTTTGCACTGCAGAATCTCAAGAGAAATACCACATTCCCTCTTGAAAGGCAAAAGGGTACTTGACACCCTTTATGCGACTCAGAAGGTTCCATCACACATCCGTCCCCATTGGACAGGAGAACACACTTTATGGACTCAATTCGAGATGAGCCCCTATTCCAATTTAACGGCTCGAGAGTAAACCGGACGTTCCCCTTCCAACACCAAAGGAGACCTGACTCACCTGATGCAACCCGAGCGAGTTCCTGAGGTCCGCGTTGCAACCTGAGAAGTACCCCCAGCTTCACGCCGCAACTCGAGAAACACCACAAAATTATCCCCTCAATACGAGATGAGGAAATTTTGCGATGCAGAATTACAAGAGAAATACCACATTCCCTCTTAAAAGGCAAAAGGTTACTTGACACCCTTTATGCGACTCAGAAAGTTCCCTCACACAGCCGTCCCCATTGGAGAGAAGAACACACTTTATGGACTCAATTCGAGATGAGCCCCTATTGCCATTTACCGGCTCGAGAATAAACTGGAAGTTCCCATTGCAACAGCAAAGGAGACCTGACTCCCCTCAAGCAAACCGAGCGAGTTCCTGAGGTCCCCATCGCAACTCGAGAAGTACCCCCACCTTCCCCCCGCAACTCGAGAAACACCACAAAATAATCCCCTCAATGCAAGATGAGGAAATTTTGCCCTGCAGAATCTCAAGAAAAATACCACATTCCCTCTGGAAAGGCAAAAGGGTACTTGACACCCTTTATGCGACTCAGAAAATTCCTCACAGCTGTCCACATTAGACAGGAAAACACTTTTATGGACTCTTTTCGAGATGAGGCCCTATTCCCAATTTACGGCTCGAGAGTAAACTGGGAGTTCGCCTTACAACACAAAAGGGGACCTGACTTACCTGAAGCAACACGAGCGAGTTCGTAGGTCCCCGTCGCAAATTGAGAAGTAAGCCGTGATTTCCGTCTCAACTCGAGAAAAACCACAAAATTATCCCCTCAATGCGAGATGAGGTAATTTTGCGTTGCAGAATCGCAAGAGAAAATCCACTTTCCCGCTTGAAAGGCAAAAGGGTACTTGACACATTTTATGCCACTCAGAAAGTTCCCTATCATCCTTACCCATTGGAGAGGAGAACACACTTTATGGACTCAACTCGAAAAGAGGCCATATTAACATTAAAGGGCTTGAGAGGAATCCGGAAGTTTCCCTTCCAGCGAAAGGTGACCTGACTTCTCTGAAGTAATTTGAGTTAGTTCCTGAGGTCCCTGTGCACTCAAGAAGTAACCCCAGCTTCCTGCCTCAATTCGAGAAACACCACAAAATTATCCCCTCAATGCGAGATGAGGTAATTTTGCGCTGCAGATTCTCAACAGAAATCCCACATTCCCGCTTGAAAGGCAAAAGGGTACTTGACACCCTTTATGCGACTCAGAAAGTTCCCTCACACAGCCGTCCCCATTGGACAGAAAAACACACTTTATGGACTCAATTCGAGATGAGCCCCTATTCCCATTTAACGGCTAGAATAAACCGGATGTTCCCCTTCCAACACAAAAGGGGACGTGAATTGCCTGAAGCAACCCAAGCGAGTTCCTGAGGTCCATGTCAGAACTCGTGAAGTACCCTCAGCTTCCCGCTGCAACTCGAGAAACACCACAAAATTATCCTCTCAATGCGAGATGAGGAAATGTTGCACTGCAGAATCTCAAGAGAAATACCACATTCCCTCTTGAAAGGCAAAAGGATACTTGACACCCTTTATGCAACACATAAAGTTCCCTCATACAGCCGTTCTCATTGGAGAGGAGAACACACTTTATGGACTCAATTGGAGATGAGCCCCTATTCCCATTTAGTGGCTCAAGAGTAACCCGGAAGTTCCCCTTCCAGCAAAAAAGGGGAACTGACTTCCTGAAGTAACTCCCGTGAGTTCCTGAGGTCCCCGTCCCAACTAGCGTAGAACCCCCAGCTTCCCGCCGCAATTTGAGAAACACCACAAAAAAATATACTCAATGTGAGATGAAGAAATTTTGTGTTGCAGAATCTCAAGAGAAATCCCACATTTCCCCTCGAAAGGCAAAAGGGTACTTGACTCTCTTTAGGGGACTCAGAATGGTCCCTAACATCTGTCCTAAGGGAGAGGAGAACACACTTTATGGACTCAAAAGGAGAAGAGGCAATATTCCCATTAAAGCGCTCGAGAGTAATCCGGAAGTTCCCCTTCCAGCACAAAAGGGCCCTGACTTCCCTGAAGTAACTCTAGTGAGTTCCTGAGGTCCCTGTAGAAACTCGAGAAGTACCTCCAGCTTCCCACCGCAATTCAGGAAACACCACAAAATTATCCCCTCAAAGCGAGATGAGGAAATTTTGGACTGCAGAATCTCAAGAGAAATCCCACGTTCCCGATTGAAAGGCAAAAGGGTACTTGACTCTCTTTAGGCGACTCAGAATGGTTCCTAACATCCTGGCTCAGTGGAGAGGAGAACACACTTTATGGACTCAAATCGAGAAGAGGCAATATTCCCATTTAACGGCTCGAGAGTAATCCAGAACTTCCCCTTCCAACACAAAATGGGACTTGACTTCCCTCAAGCAACCCAAGCGAGTTCCTGAGGTCCCCATCGTAACTCAAGAAGTACCCCCTGCTTCCCGATGCACCTCGAGAAACGCCACCAAATGATCCCCTCAATGCGAGATAAGGTAATTTTGCTGTGCAGAATCTCAAGAGAAATCCCACATTCCGCTTGAAAGGCAAAAGGGTATTTGATACACTTTATGCCACTCAGAAAGATCCCAAACATCCGTCCCCATTGGAGAGGAGAACACACTTTATGGTCTCAACTCCAGAAGAGGCCCTATTCCCATTAAAGGGCCCGAGAGTAATCCGGAAGTTTCCCTTCCAGCACAAAGGGGACCTGACTTCCATGAAGTAACTCGAGTGACTTCCTGAGGTCCCCGTCGCAACTCGAGGTGTTCCCCCTGCTTCCAGCTGTAATTCGAGAGACTCCATAAAATTATCCCATCAATGGGAGATGAGGAAATTTTGCACTGAAGAATCTCAAGAGAAAACACACATTCCCGTTTGAAAGGCAAAACGGTACTAGACCCACATTAAGCGAATCAGAATGTTCCCTAACATCCATCCTCAGTTTAGAGGAGAACA
Source organism: Moschus berezovskii (assembly GCF_049115385.1). NCBI lineage: Eukaryota > Metazoa > Chordata > Mammalia > Artiodactyla > Moschidae > Moschus > Moschus berezovskii. The sequence goes on along the minus strand of NC_142469.1, from coordinate 397,142 downwards.
CAATTTATGCAATGAAATCGAGAAGAGGCAATATTCCCAATTAACGGCTCGAGAGTCATCCGGAAGTTCCCCTTCCAGCACAAAAGGGGACTTGACTTCCCTGAAGCAACCCAATCGAGTACCTGAGTTCCCCGTCGCAACTCGAGAAGTAACCCCTGCTTCCGGCCGCAACTCGAGAAACACCGCAAAATTATCCCCTCAATGCGAGATGAGGTAATTTTGTGCTGCAGAATCTCAAGAGAAATCCCACATTCCGCTCGAAAGGCAAAAGGGTACTTGCCACACTTTATGCCACTTAGAAAGTTCCCTAACATCTGTCCCCATTGGAGAGGAGAACACAATTTATGGACTCAACTTGAAAAGAGGCCCTATTCCCATTAAAGGGCTCGAGAGTAATCTGGAAGTTCCCCTTCCAGCAAAAAAGGGGACCTGACTTCCCTGAAGTAACTCGAGTGAGTTCCTGAGGTCCCCGTCGCAAATCTAGACGTACACCCAGCGTCCGTCGCAATTCGAGATACACCACAAAATTATCCCCTTAATGCGAGATGAAGAAATATTGTGCTGCAGAATCTCAAGAGAAATCCCACATTCCTGTTTGAAAGGCAAAAGGGTACTTGATTCCCTTTAGGCGACTCAGAATGGTCCCTAACATCCGTCTTCAGCGGGAGGAGAACACACTTCATGGACTCAAATCGAGAAGAGGCAATATTTTCATTTAACGGCTGGAGAGTAATCCGGAAGTTCCCTTTCCAACACAAATGGGGACTTCACATCCCTGAAGCACCCCGAGTGAGTTCCTGAGGTCCCCGTCGCAACTTGAGAAGTACCCCTGCTTCCCGCCCCAACTCGTGAAATACCACAAAATTATCCCCTCATTGCGAGATTAGGAAATTTTGTGCTGCAGAATCTCAAGAGAAATCGCACATTCCCGCTTGAAAAGCAAAAGGGTATTGAGACACTTCATACCACTCAGAAAGTTCCCTAACATCCGTCTGCATTGGAGAGTAGAGCACACTTTATGGACTCAACTTGAAAAGAGGCCCTATTCCCATTAAAGGGCTCGAGAGTAATCCGGAAGTTCCCCTTCCAGCACAAAAGGGGAACTGACTTCCCTGAAGTACCTCCAGTGAGTTCCTGAGGTCCCCGTCGCAACTAGCATAGAACCCCGAGCTTCCCGCCGCAATTAGAGAAATACCACAAAATTATCCCCTCATTGTGAGATGAGGAAATTTTGAGCTGAAGAATCTCAAGAGAAATCCAACATCCCGCTTGAAAGGCAAAAATGTACTTAACCCACATTTAGCGAATCAGAATGTTCCCTAACATCCGTCCTCAGTTTAGAGGAGAATACAATTTATGCAATCAAATCGAGAAGAGGCAATATTCTCAATTAACGGCTCAAGAGTTATCTGGAAGTTCCCCTTCCAGCACAAAAGTGGATTTGACTTCCCTGAAGAAACCCAATCGAGTACCTGTGTTACCCGTCGCAACTCGAGAAGTACACCCTGCTTCCGGCCGCAACTCGAGAAACACCGCAAAATTATCCCCTCAATGCGAGATGAGGTAATTTTGTGCTGCAGAATCTCAAGAGAAATCCCACATTCCGCTTGAAAGGCAAAAGGGTATTTGATACACTTTATGCCACTCAGAAAGATCCCAAACATCCGTCCCCATTGGAGAGGAGAACACACTTTATGGTCTCAACTCCAGAAGAGGCCCTATTCCCATTAAAGGGCCCGAGAGTAATCCGGAAGTTCCCCTTCCAGCACAAAGGGGACCTGACTTCCATGAAGTAACTCGAGTGACTTCCTGAGGTCCCCGTCGCAACTCGAAGCTGTAATTCGAGAGACTCCATAAAATTATCCCATCAATGGGAGATGAGGAAATTTTGCGCTGAAGAATCTCAAGAGAAAACACACATTCCCGTTTGAAAGGCAAAACGGTACTAGACCCACATTAAGCGAATCAGAATGTTCCCTAACATCCATCCTCAGTTTAGAGGAGAACACAATTTATGCAATGAAATCGAGAAGAGGCAATATTCCCAATTAACGGCTCGAGAGTCATCCGGAAGTTCCCCTTCCAGCACAAAAGTGGACTTGACTTCCCTGAAGCAACCCAATCGAGTACCTGAGTTCCCCGTCGCAACTCGAGAAGTACCCTCAGCTTCCCACCGCAACTTGAGAAACACCAAATAATTATCCCCTCAATGTGAGATGAGGAAAATTTGCGCAGCAGAATCTCAAGAGAAATACCACACTCCCTCTTGAAAGGCAAAAGGGTACTTGACACCCTTTTTGCGACACAGAAAGTTCCCTCAAACAGCCGTTCCCATTGGTCAGGAAAACACACTTTATGGATTCAATTCGAGATGAAACCCTATTCCCATTTAACGGCTCAAGAGTAAACTGGAAGTTCCCTTTCCAAGAATAAAGGAGATCTGACTCCCCTGAAGCGACCCGAGAGATTTCCTGAGGTCCCCGTCACAACTCGAGAAGTATCCCCAGCTTCCCGACACAACTGGAGAAAACCACAAAATTATCCCCTCAATGCGAGATGAGGAAATTTTGCTCTGCAGAATCTCAAGAGAAATTCCACATTCCTGACTGAAAGGGAAAAGGGTACTTGACACCCTTTATGCGAATCAGAAATTTCACTAATATCAGTCCGCATTTGAGAGGAGAGCATATTTTATGGACTCAGTTCGAGATGATCCCCTATTCCCATTTAACTGCTCGAGAGTAAAGCGGAATTTCCCCTTGCAACACAAAGGGGACCTGACTTAACTGAAGCAACCCAAGTGAGTTCCTGAGGTCTCTGTCACAACTCGAGAAGTACCACTAGTTTCCCGCAGCAACTTGAGAAACATCAAAAATTTATCCCCTCAATGCCAGATGAGGAAATTTTGAGCTTCAGAATCTCAAGAGAAATACCACATTCCCTCTTGAAAGGTAAAAGGGTACTTGACACCCATTATGTAACTCAGAAATTTCACTAACATCACTCCGCATTGGAGAGGAGAGCACACTATATGGACTCAATTCTAGATGAGCTCCTATTCCCCTTTAGCGGCTCGAGAATAAATCGGAAGTTCCCCTTCCAAAACCAAAGGGGATCTGACTTCCTTGACGCAACCCGAGAGAGTTCCTGAGGTCGCCGTCGCAACTCGAGAAGTACACCCAGCTTCCCGCCGCAACTCGAAAATCACCACAAAATTATCCTCTCAATGCGAGATGAGGAAATTTTGCGCTGCAGAATCTCAAGAGAAATTCGACATTCCCTCTTGAAAGGCAAAATGGTAATTGACACCATTTTTGCGACTCAGAAATTTCCCTCACGCAGCCGTCCACATTGGCGAGGAAATCAAACTTTATGGACTCAATTCAAGATGAGTTCCTATTTACATTTGACGGGTCGAGAGGAAACAGGAAGTTCCCCTTCCAACACAAAAGGGGACCTGACTTCCCTGAAGCAACCCAAGCGAGTTCCTGAGGTCCCCGTCACAACTCGAGAAGTACCCCCAGCTTCCCGCCGCTACTCGAGAAACACCACAAAATTATCCCCTCAATGCAAGTTGAGGAAATTGTGCGCTGCAGAATCTCAAGAGAAATTCCACATTCCCTATTGAAAGGGAAAAGGGTACTTGACACCCTTTATGTGACTCAGAATGTTCCCTCACACAGCCGTCCCTATTGGATAGGAAAGAACAATTTATGGACTCAATTCAAGATGAGCCCCTATTCCCATTTACGGCTCGAGAGTAAATCGGACGTTCTCCTTCCAACACGAAAGGGAATATGATTTCCTTGATGCCACCCGAGTGAGTTCCTGAGGTCCACGTCCCAACTCGAGAAGTACCCCCAGCTTCCCGCCGCAACTCGCGACACACCACAAACTTATCCGCTCAATGCGAGATAAGGAAATTTTGCGCTGCAGAAACTCAAGAGAAATAACACATTCCTTCTTGAAAGGCAAACGGGTACTTGACACCCTTTATGCGACTCAGAAATTTCACTAACTTCAGACCCCATTGGAGAGGAGAACGCAATTTGTTGACTCAATTCGAGATGAGTACCTATTTCCATTGAACAGCTCGAGAGGAATCCGGAAATTCCCTTTCCAACACAAAAGGGGACCTGAATTTCCTGAAGCAAACTGAGAGATTTCCTGAGGTCCCTGTAGCAACTCGAGAAGTACCCCCAGCTTCCCGCCCCAACTCGAGAAACACCACAAAATTTTCCCCTCAATGCGAAATGAGGAAATATTATGCTGCAGAATCTCAAGAGAAACACCACATTCCCTCTTGAAAGGCAAAAGTGTACTTGACACCCTTTATGCAACTCAGAAACTTCCCTCACACAGCCGTCACCATTGGACAGGAGAACACAATCTATGGACTCAATTCGAGATGAGCCCCTATTCCCATTTAACGGCTCAAGAGTAAACCGGAAGTTCCCCTTCCAACAAAAACGGGGACCTGACTTCCCTGAAGCAACCCAAGCGAGTTCCTGAGGTCCCCGTCACAACTCGAGAAGTACCCCCAGCTTCCCGCCGCTACTCGAGAAACACCACAAATTATCCCCTCAATGCGAGAAGAGGAAATTGTGCGCTGCAGAATCTCAAGAGAAATTCCACATTCCCTCTTGAAAGGCAAAACGGTACTTGACACCCTTTATTCGACTCAGAATGTTCCCTCACACAGCCTTCCCTATTGGATAGGAGAGCACAATTTATGGACTCATTCAAGATGAGCCCCTATTCCCATTTAACGGCTCGAGAGTAAACCGGACGTTCTCCTTCCAACACAAAAGGGAATATGATTTCCTTGAAGCAACCCGAGTGAGTTCCTGAGGTCCACGTCGCAACTCGAGAAGTACCCCCAGCATCCTGCCGCAACTCGCGAAACACCACAAACTTATCCGCTCAATGCGAGATAAGGAAATTTTGCGCTGCAGAATCTCAAGAGAAATACCACATTCCTTCTTGAAAGGCAAACGGGTACTTGACACCCTTTATGCGACTCAGAAATTTCACTAACTTCAGTCCCCTTTGGAGAGGAGAACATACTTTATGGACTCAATTCGAGATGAGTTATTATTCCCATTTAACGGTTCGAGAGTAAACAGGAAGTTCCCCTTCCAACACAAAAGGGGAACTGACTTCCCTGAAGCAACCAAAGCGAGTTCCTGAGGTCTCCGTCACAATTCGAGAAGTACCCCTAGCTTCCCGCGGCAACTCGAGAAACACCATAAAATTATCCCTTCAATGTGAGATGAGGAAATTTTGTACTGCAGAATCTCAAGAGAAACACCACATTCCCTCTTGAAAGGCAAAAGTGTACTTGACACCCTTAATGCAACACAGAAACTTCCCTCACACAGTCGTCACCATAGGACAGGAGAAGAAGCTTTATGGACTCAATTCGAGATGAGCAGGTATTATTATTTAACGGCTCGAGAGTAAACCGAAAGTTCCCCTTCCCACACCATAGGGGACCTGACTTCCCTGAAGCAACCCGAACGAGTTCCTGAGGTCCCCGTTGCACCTCGAGAAGTACCCCCAGCTTCCCACCGCAACTCGAGAAACACCAAAATATTATCCTCTCAATGCGAGATGAGGAAATTTTGCGCTGCAGAATATCAAGAGAAATTCCACATTCCCGACTGAAAGGGAAAAGGGTACTTGACACCCTTTATGCGACTCAGAAATTTCACTAACATCAGTCCGCATTTGAGAGGAGAGCATATTCTAGGGACTCAATTCGAGATGATCCCCTATTCCCATTTAACTGCTCGAGAGTAAAGCGGAATTTCCCCTTGCAACACAAAGGGGACCTGACTTAACTGAAGCAACCCAAGTGAGTTCCTGAGGTCCCTGTCGCAACTTGAGAAGTACCACTAGTTTCCCGCAGCAACTTGAGAAACATCAAAAAATTATCCCCTCAATGCCAGATGAGGAAATTTTGCGCTGCAGAATCTCAAAAGAAATACCACATTCCCTCTTGAAAGGCAAAAGTGTACTTGACACCCATTATGCGACTCAGAAATTTCACTAACATCACTCCGTTTTGGAGAGGAGAGCACACTATATGGACTCAATTCGAGATGAGCCCCTATTCCCATTTAACGGCTTGAAAGTAAACCAGAAGTTTCCCTTCCAAAACCAAAGGGGATCTGACTTCCCTGAAGCAACCCAAGCGAGATCCTGAGGTCCCCGTCACAACTCGAGAAGTACCCCCAGCTTCCTGCCGCAACTCGAGAAACACCACAAAATTATCCCCTCAATGCGAGATGAGGAAATTGTGCGCTGCAGAATCTCAAGAGAAATTCCACATTCCCTCTTGAAAGGCAAAACGGTACTTGACACCCTTTATGCGACTCAGAATGTTCCCTCACACAGCTGTCCCTATTGGATAGGAGAGCACAATTTATGGACTCAATTCGAGATGAGCCCCTATTCCCATTTACGGCTCGAGAGTAAACCGGACGTTCTCCTTCCAACACGAAAGGGAATATGATTTCTTTATGGACTCAATTCGAGATGAGTTCTTTATGGACTCAATGCGAGATGAATTCCTATTCGCATTTAACGGCTCGAGAGTAAACAGGAAGTTTCCCTTCCAACACAAAAGGGGACCTGACTTCCCTGAAGCAACCCGAGTGAGTTCCTGAGGTCCACGTCCCAACTCGAGAAGTACCCCCAGCTTCCCGCCGCAACTCGCGAAACACCACAAACTTATCCGCTCAATGCGAGATAAGGAAATTTTGTGCTGCAGAATCTCAAGAGAAATACCACATTCCCTCTTGAAAGGCAAAAGGGTCCTTGACACCCTTTATGTGACTCAGAAATTTCACTAATTTCAGTCCCCATTGGAGAGGAGAGCACACTTCATGGACTCAATTCGAGATGAGTTATTATTCCCATTTAATGGTTCGAGAGTAAACAGGAAGTTCCCCTTCCAACACAAAAGGGGACCTGACTTAGCTGAAGCAAACCGAGTGAGTTCCTTAGGTCACCGTCCCAACTCGAGAAGTACTCCCAGGTTCCCGCCGCAACTGGAAAAACACCACAAAGTTAGCCCCTCAATGTGAGATAAGGAAATTTTTGCTGCAGAATCTCAAGAGAAATACCACATTCCCTCTTGAAAGGCAAAAGGGTACTTGACACCCTTTATGCGACTCAGAAATTTCACTAATTTCAGTCCCCAGTGGAAAGGAGAACACACTTTATGGACTCAATTCGAGATGAGCCCCTATTAAAAATTTAATGGCTCGAGAGTAAACCGGAAGTTCCCCTTCCAAAACCAAAGGGGACCTGACATCCCTGAAGCAACCCGAGCAAGTTCTTGAGGTCCCTCTCGCAAATCGAGAAGAACACCCAGCTTCCCGTCGCAACCTTAGAAACACCAAAATATAATCCCATCAATGCGAGATGAGGAAATTTTGAGATACAGAATCTCAAGAGAAATTCTACATTCCCTCTTGAACAGCAAAAGTGTACTTGACACCCTTTATGCAAATCAGAAAGTTCCATCACAGATCTGTCCCCATTGGAGAGAAGGACACCCTTTATGGACTCAATTCGAGATGAGGCCCTATTCAGAAATAACGGCTCGAGAGTAAACCGGAAGTTCCCCTTCCAACACCAAAGGGGACCTGTCTTCCCTGAAGCAACCCGAGCGAGTTCCTGAGGTCCCCGTCACAACTCGAGAAGTACCCCCAGCTTCCCGCTGCAACTCGAGAAACACCACAAAATTATCCCGCCAATGCGAGATGAGGAAATATTGCACTGCACAATCAAGAGAAATTCCACATTCCAGCCTGAAAGGCAAAAGGGTACTTGACACACTTTATTCAGTTCAGTTCAGTTCAGTCACTCAGTCGTGTCCAACTCTCTGTGACCCCATGAATCACTGTTCGTCAAGCCTCGCTGTCCATCACCAACTCCCGGATTTCACTCAATCTCATGTCCACCGAGTCGGTGATTCTATCCAGCCATCTCAATCTCTGTCGTCCCCTTCTCTTCCCGCCCCCAACCTTTCCTAACATCAGAATCTTTTCCAGTGAGTCAACTAGTCGCCTGAGGTTGCCAAAGTATTGCAGTTTTAGCTTAACGTCAGTCCTTCTAATGAACACCCAAGATTGATCTCCGTTAGAATGAACTGGTTGGATCTTCTTGCAGTACAAGGGACTCTCAAGAGTCTTCTCCAACACCACAGTTCAAAAGCATCAATTCTTCGGCGATCACCTTTCTTCACAGTCCAACTCTCACATCCATCCATGACCACGGGAAAAACCACAGCCTTGACTAGACGGACCTTTGTTGACAAAATAATGTCTCTGCTTTTTAATTTACTATCAAGTTTTGTCATAACTTTCCTTCATAGGAATAAGCGCCTTTTAATTTCATGGCTGCAATCAGCATCTGCAGTGATTTTGGAGCCCAAAAAAATAAAGTCTGACACTGTTTCCACTGTTTTTCCATCTTTTTCCAGTGAAGCGATGGGACCAGATTCCATGATCTTTGTTTTCTGAAAGCTTCAAGCCAACCTTTTCACTCTCCTCTTTCACTTTCATCTAGAGGCTTTTGAGTTCCTCTTCACTTTCTGCCCGAAGGGTGGTGTCATCTGCATATCTGAGATTATTGATATTTCTCTCAGCAATCTTGATTCCAGCTTGTTCTTCTTCCAGCCCAGCATTTCTCATGATGTCCTCTGCATATAAGTTAAATAAGCAAGGTGACAATATACAGCCTTGACGTAATTCTTTTCCTATTTGGAACCAGTCTGTTGTTCCATGTACAGTTCTGACTGTTGCTTCCTGACCTGCATACAGGTTTCTCAAGAGGCAGCTCAGGTGGTCTGGTATTCCCATCTCTTTCAGAATTTTCCACAGTTTATTGTGATCCACACAGTCAAAGGCTTTGGCATAGTCAATGAAGCAGAAATAGATGTTTTTCTGGAACTCTCTTGCTTTCTCAATGATCCAGCAGATGTCGGAAATTTGATCTCTGGTGCTTCTGCCTTTTCTAAAACCTGCTTGAACATCTGGGAGTTCACGGATCACATATTGCTGAAGCCTGGCTTGGAGTATTTTGAGCATGACTTTACCAGCGTGTGAGATGAGTGCAATTGTGCGGTAGTTTGAGCATTCTTTGGCATTGCCTTTCTTTGGGATTGGAAGGAAGACTGACCTTTTCCAGTCCTGTGGCCACTGCTGAGTTTTCCAAATTTGTTGGCATATTGAGTGCAACACTTTCACAGCAACATCTTTCAGGATTTGAAATAGCTCAACTGGAATTCCATCACTTCCACTAGCTTTGTTCGTTGTGATGCTTTCTAAGGCCCCCTTGACTTCACATTCCAAGATGTCTGGCGCTAGGTCAGTGATCACATTTTCGTGAATATCCTGGTCATGAAGATCTTTTCTGTACAGTTCTTCTGTGTATTCCTGCCACCTCTTCTTAATATCTTCTGCTTCTGTTAGGTCCATACAATTTCTGTCCTTTATCGAGCCCATCTTTGCATGAAATGTTCCCTTGGAATCTCTAATGTTCTTGAAAAGATCTCTTGTTTTTCCTGTTCTGTTGTTTTCCTCTTTTTCTTTGCATAGATCACTGAGGAAGGCTTTCTTATCTCTCCTTGCTATTCTTTGGAACTGTGCATTCTAATGCTTATATCTTTCTTTTTCTCCTTTGCTTTTCGCTTCTTTTCTTTTCAAAGCTATTTGTAAGGCCACCTCAGACAGCCATTTTGCTTTTTTTGCATTTATTTTCCATGGGGATGATCTTGGTCCCTGTCTCCTGTACAATGTCACGAACCTCCGTCCAGAGTTCATCAGGCACTCCATCTATCAGATCTAGTCCCTTAAATCTATTTCTCACTTACACTGTATAATCATAAGGGATTTGATTTAGGTCCTATCTGAATGGTCTAGTGGTTTTCCATATTTTCTTCAATTTAAGTCTGAATTTGGCAATAAGGAATTCATGATCTTAGCCACAGTCAGCTCCTGGGCTTGTTTTTGCTAACTGTATACAACTTCTCTGTCTTTGGCTGCAAAGAATATAATCAATCTGATTTCGGTCTTGACCATCTGGTGATGTCCACGTGTAGAGTCTTCTCTTGTGTTGTTGGAAGAGGGTGTTTGCTATGACCCGTGCCTTCTCTTGACAAAACTCTATTAGCCTTGGCCCTGCTTCATTCCGTGCTCCCAGGCCAAATTTCCCTGTTACTCCAGGTGTTTCTTGACTTCCTACTTTTGCATTCCAGTCCCTTATAATGAAAAGGAAAACTTTTTTGGGTGTTAGTTCTTAAAGGTCTTGTAGGTCTTCATAGAACCGTTCAACTTCGGCTTCTTCAGTGTTACTGGTTGGGGCATAGGCCTGGATTACTGTAATTTTGAATGGTTTGCCTTGGAAACGAACAGAAATCATTCTGTTGTTTTTAAGATTGCCTCCAAGTACTGCATTTCGGACTCTTTTGTTGACCATGATGGCTACTCCATTTCTTCTAAGGGATTCCTGCCCACAGTAGTAGATATAATGGTCATCTGAGTTAAATTCACCCATTCCAGTCCAGTTTAATTCACTGATTCCTAGAATGTCTCTGTTCACTCTTGCCATCTCCTGTTTGACCACTTCCAATTTGCCTTGATTCATGGACCTAACATTCCAGGTTCCTATGCAATATTGCTCTTTACAGCACCAGACCTTGCTTCTATCACCGGTCGCATCCACAACTGGGTACTGGTTTTGCTTTTGCTCCATCCCTTCATTCCTTCTAGAGTTATTTCTCCACTGGTCTCCAGTAGCATACTGGGCACCTACCGACCTGGGGAATTCCTCATTCAGTATCCTGTCATTTTGCCCTTTGATACTGTTCATGGGGTTCTCAAGGCAAGTATACTGAAGTGGTTTGCCATTCCCTTCTCCAGTGGACCACATTCGGCTGTGGTCCATGTGATCAGATCGACTAGATTTCTGTGATTATGATTTCAGTGAGTCTTCCCTCTGATGCCCCCTCGCAATACCTACCATCTTATTTGAGTTTCTCTTACTTTGAGTGTGGGATATCTCTTCACAGCTGTTCCAAGAAAGTGCAGCTGCTGCACCTTACCTTGCCTGAGGGGTATGTCCTCAAGGCTACCCCTCCTGACCTTGAACATGAGTTCCTCCACTCGGCCCTCAATGGCACAATCACTGCCTATTGGACGTGGCATACCTCCTCTTGGCCGCTTGCCCTGGCCTCAGGCGTGGGGTAACTCCTCACGGCCACGCATCTTTGTATGGTCTGTTGGGCCAGGTCCGGCTTCTCTCGCGGCTGCCCGGGAGGGGCCAGCGTCTCACAGTACTGCATGGGTGGGGACAGCATCTCTGGCATCTGTGCAGGCGTGGCCGGCGTCTCTCGCGACTGAGCGGGAGGGGCTGGCGATTGTCGCATCTGCACGGGTGGGACCGGTGTCTCTCCGGTCTGCACGGGCTAGGCCAGCTTCTCTTGTGACTGCGCAGTCGGGGCCTGGGTCTCTCGCGTCTGGGGGAGAGGGCCCCGGGATTCTAGGGTCTGAGCGGGCGGGGCCGGCGACTCTCCGGTCTGCGCGGGAGGGGCCAGTGTCACTGGCATCTGCTTGGAAGCTGCCAGGGTCTCGCAGGTCTTCACGGGCGGGGCCTATGTCTCTCCTGTCTGCAAGGGCGGGGCCGGCAACTCTGGCCTCTGCAGGGGTGGGGCCAGTGTCTCTCGTGTCTGCGCAGGCAGGGAAGGCTTCTCTTGCGACTGCCTAGGAAGGGACGGCATTTTTCGCGTCTGTGCCACTGGGTGAGACTCAGAAAATTCCCTCACACAGTTGTCCTAATTGGAGAGGAGAACACACTTTATGGACTCAATGCGAGATGAGCCCCTATTCCCATTTAACGGCTCGAGAGTAAACCGAAAGTTCCCCTTCCAACACAAAAGGGGACATGATTTCCCTGAAACAACCCGAACAAGTTCCTGAGGTCCCCGTCGCATCTTGATAGGTACCCTCAGCTTCCCGCTGCAACTCGAGAAAAACCACAAAATTATTCCCTCAATGCCAGATGAGGAAATTTTTTGCTGCAGAATCTCAAGAGAAATACTACTTTCTCTCTTGAAAGGCAAAAGGGGACTTGACACCCTTTATGTGACTCAGAAAGTTCTTTCACACAGCCGGCCCCATTGGACAGGAGAACACATTTTATGGAATAAATTCGAGATGAGCCCCTATTCCCATTAAACAACTGGAGAGTAAACCGGAAGTTCCCCTTCCACCACAAAAGGGGACCTGACTTCCCTGAAACAACCCGAGCGAGTTCCTGAGATCCCTGTCCCAACTCGAGAAGAACCCACAGCTTGCCGCCGCAACTCGAGAAACACCACAAAATTATCCCCTCAATGCGAGATGAAGAAATTTTGCGCTGCAGAATCTCAATAGAAATACAACATTCCCTCTTGAAAGGTAAAAGGGTACTTGACACCCTTTATGCGACTCAGAAATTTTAGAAACATCAGTCCCGATTGGACAGGAGAACACTCTTTATGGACTCGATTCGAGATGAGGCACTATTACCATTTAACAGATCGAGAGTAATCCAGTAGTTCCCCTTCCAACACAAAAGGGGAGCTGATTTCCCTGAAGCAACCCGAGCTAGTTCCTGAGGTCACTGTGCCAACTCGAGAAGTACCCCCAGCTTCCCGCCTCAACAGGAGAAACACCACATAATCATCCGCTCAATGAGAGATCAGGAAATTTTGCGCAGCACTATTAAATGGAAATCCCACATTCCCGCCTGAAAATCAAAAGGGTACTTGACACCCATTATGCGACAAATAAATTTTCCTCACACAGCCGTCCCCACTGGAGAGGAGAACATACATTATGGACTCAACTCGAGAAGAGGCCCTATTTCCAATTAACAGTGCGAGAGTAATCCCGAAATTCCCCTACTAACACAAAAGAGGACCTGACTTCCCTGAAGGAACATGAGGGATTTCCTGAGGTTACCGTTGCAACTCGAGATGTACCCCCAGCTGACCCCCGCAACTTTAGAAACACCCCAATATTATCCCCTAAATGAAAGATGAGGCAATTTGGCACTCCAGAATCTCAAGAGGAAACCCACATTCGCACTTGAAAGGCTAAAGGGTACTACTTGACACCCTTTATGCGACTCAGAAAGTTCCCTTACAGCCGTCCCCATTGGAGAGGAGAAAACACTTTATGGACTCAACACGAGAAGAGGCCCTATTCCCACTAAAGTCCTCGAGAGTAATCCAAAAGTCCCCTTCCAGCACAAAAGGGGAATTGACTTCGCTGAAGCAACTTGAGTGAGTTCCTGAGGTCCCCGTCGCAACTCGAGAAATACTCCCAGCTTCTCGCCGTAATTCGAGAAACACCACAAAATTATCCCCTCAATGCGAGATGAGGAAATTTTGCGAAGCAAAATCTCAAGTGAAAACCCACATTCACGCTTGAAAGGCAAAAGGGTATTTGACTCTCTTTAGGCGACTCAGAATGGTCCCTAACATCCATCCTCAGTGGAGAGGAGAACACACTTTATGGACTCAAGTCGAGAAGAGGCAATATTTCCTTTTAACGGCTCGAGAGTATTCAGGAAGTTCGTCTTTCAACACAAAAGGGGACATGACTTCCTTGAAGCAACACGAGCAAGTTCCTGAGGTCCCCATAGCAACTCGAGGTATACCCCCCAGCTTCCCGCCGCAACTCGAGAAACACCACAAAATTATCCCCTCACTGCGAGATGAGGTTATTTTGTGCTTCAGAATCTCAAGAGAAATCCCACATTCCCGCTTGAAAGGCAAAAGGGTACTTGACACAATTTATGCAACTCAGAAAGTTCCCTAATATCCGTCCCCAGTGGAGAGTAGAACACACTTTATGGACTCAAACAAGAAGAGGCCCTATTCCCACTAAAGGCATTCAAGAGTAATCCGGAAGTTCCCCTTCAGGAACAAAAGGGGAACTGACTTCCCTGAAGTAACTCGAGTGATTTCCTGAGGGCCCCGTCTCAACTCGAGAATCACCACAAAATTATCCCTTCAATACGGGATGAGGAAATTGGCGCTTCAAAATCTCAAGAGAAATCCCACATGCTCTCCTGAAAGGCAAAAGGGTACTTGACTCCCTTTAGGCGACTCAGATTGGTCCCTAACATCTGTTCTCAGTGGAGAGGAGAATACATTTTATTAACTCAAATTGAGAAGAGGCAATATTTCCATTGAACGGCTCGAGAGTAATCCGGAAGTTCCCCTTCCAACACAAAAGGAGGATTCTCTTCCCTGAGGCAACCGGAGCGAGAACCTGAGGTCCCCGTCGCAACTCGAGAAGTACCCCCTGCTTCCCGCCGCAACTCGAGAAACACCACAAAATTATCCCCTAAATGCGAGATGAGGGAATTTTGCGCTGCTGAATCTCAAGAGACATCCCACATTCCATCTTGAAAGGCAAAAGGGTACTTGAAACACTTTATGCTACTAAGAAAGATCCGTAATATCATTCCCCATTGGAGAGGAGAACACACTTTATGGACTCAAATTAAGAAGAGGCCCTATTCCCATCAAAGGGCTCGAGAGTAATCCGGAAGTTCCCCTTCCAGCACAAAAGGGGACCTGACTTCCCTGAAGTAACTCGAGTGAGTTCCTGAGGTCCCCGTCACAACAGTAGAAGTACCCCCAGCTCCCCGCCATATTCGAGAAACACCACCAAATTATCCCCTCAATGCGAGATGAGGAAATTTTGGACTGCAGAATCTCAAGAGAAATCTCACATTTCCGTTTGAAAGGCAAAAGGGTACTTGACACACTTTATGCCACTCAGAAAGTTCCCTAACATCCGTCCTCAGTGGAGACGAGAACACACTTATGGACTCAAATCGAGAAAAGACAATATTCCCATTTAACGGCTCGAGAGTAATCCGGAAGATCCCCTTCCAACACAGAAGGGGACTTGACTTCCCTGAAGAAACCCAATCGAGTTCCTGAGGTCCCCGTCGCACCTCGAGAAGTACCCCCTGCTTCCCGCTGCAACTCGAGAAACACCACAAAATTATCCCCTCATTGTGAGATCAGGAAATTTTGCGCTGCAGAATCTTAAGAGAAATCCCACATTTCCGCTTGAAAGGCAAAAGGGTACTTGACACATTTTATGCCACTCAGAAAGTTCCCTAACATCCGTCCCCATTGGAGAGGAGAGCACACTTTATGGATTCAACTTGAGAAGAGGGCCTATTCCCATTAAAGGGCTCGAGAGTAATCCGGAAGTTCCCCTTCTACCACAAAAGGGGACCTGACCTCCCTGAAGTTACTCGAGTGAGTCCCTGAGGTCCCCGTCGCAAATCGAGAAATACTCCCAGCTTCCTGCCGCAATTTGAGAAACACCACAAAATTATCCCCTCATTGTGAGATGAGGAAATTTTTCGCTGCAGAATCTCAAGAGAAATCCGACATTCCCGCTTGAAAGGCAAAAGGGTACTTGGCTCCCTTTAGGCGACTCAGAATGGTCCTTAACATCCGTCCTCAGTGGAGAAGGGAACACAATTTATGTACTCAAATCGAGAAGAGGCAATATTCCCATTTATCGGCTCGAGAGTAATCCGGAATTTCCCCTTCCAGCACAAAAGGGGACCTTACTTCCCTGAAGCAACCAGAGAGAGTTCCTGTAGTCCCCGTCGCAACTCGAGATTACTTCCTGCTTCTCACCGCAACTCGAGAAACCTCACAAAATTATTCCCTGAATGCGAGATGAGGAAATTTTGCACTGCAGAATCTGAAGAGAAAATCCACATTCGCACTTGAAAGGCAAAAGGATACTTGACTCCCTTTATGGGACTCAGAAACTTCAGTCAAACAGACGTCCCCATTGGAGAGGAAAACACACTTTATGGACTCAACTCGTGAAGAGGCCCTATTCCCTTTTAATGGCTCGAGAGTAATCCAGAATATCCCCTTCCAACAATAAGAGGGAACTGACTTCCCTGAAGCAACCCAAGCGAGTTCCTCAGGTCCCTGTCGCAACTTGAGAAGAACCCCCAGCTTTCGGCTGCAAGTCGAGAAACACCACAAAATTATCCCCTCAATGCGAGATGAGGTAATATTGTGCTGCAGAATCTCAAAAGAAATCCCACATTCTGGCTTGAAAGGCAAAACGGTACTTGACTTCCTTGAGGCGACTCAGAATGATCTATAACATCCGTCCTCAGTGGAGAGGAGAACACACTTTATGGACTCAAATCGAGAAGAGGCAATATTCCCATTTAACTGCTCGAGATTAATCCGGAAGTTCCCCTTCCAACACAAAAGGGGACTTGACTTTCCTGAAGCAACCAGAGCGAGTTCCTGAGGTCCCGTTCACAACTCGAGAAGTACCCCCTTCTTCCAGCCGCAACTTGAGAAACACCACCAAATTACCCCCTCAATGCGAGATGAGGAAATTTTGTGCTGCAGAATCTCAAGAGAAATCCCACATTCCCGTTTGAAAGGCAAAAGGGTACTTGACACACTTTATGCCACTCAGAAAGTTCCCTAACCTCCGTCCGCATTGGAGAGGAGAACACAATTTATGGACTCAAATCGAGAAGAAGCCTTATTCCCATTCAAGGGCTCAAGAGTAATCTGGAAGATCCCCGTCCAGCACAAAAGTGGACCTGACTTCCCTGAAGTAACTCGAATGAGTTCCTGAGATCGCCGTAGCAACTCGAGAAGTACCCCCAGCTTCCTACCGCAATTCGAGAAAAACCACAATATTAGTCTCTCAATGCGAGATGAAGAATTTTTGCCCTGCAGAATCTCAAGAGAAATTCCACATTCACGCTTGAAAGGCAAAAGGGTACTTGACTCTCTTTAGGCGACTCAGAATGGTCCCTAACATCCATCCTCAGTGGAGAGGAGAACACACTTTATGGACTCAAATCGAGAAGAGGCAATATTCCCATTTAACCACTCGAGATTAATCTGCAAGTTCCCCTTCCAACACAAAAGGGGACTTGACTTCTCTGAACCAACCCTAGCGAGTTCCTGAGGTTCCCATCGCAAATCGAGAATATCCCCTGATTCCCGCCGCAACAAGATAAACACCACAAAATTATCCCATCAATGCGAGACGAGGTAATTTTGCGCTGAAGAATCTCAAGAGAAATCCCACATTCACGCTTGAAAGGCAAAAGGGTCCTGGACTCCCTTTAGGTGACTCAGAATGTACCCTAACATCCGTCCTCAGTGGAGAGGAGAACACACTTCATGGACTCAAATCGAAAAGAGGCAATATTCCCATTTAATGGCTCGAAAGTAATCCGGAAGTTCCCCTTCCAACACATAAGGGGACTTGACTTCCCTGAAGCAACACGAGCGAGTTCCTGAGGTCCCCGTCGCAACTCTAGACGTACCCGCATCTTCCCACTGCAACTCGAGAAACACCACAAAATTATGCCCTCAATGCAAGAAGAGGAAATTTTGCGCTGCAGAATTTCAAGAGAAATACCACATTCCTTCTTGAAAGGCAAAAGGGTACTTGATACCCTTTATGTGACTCGGAAATTTAACTAACATCAGTCCCCATTGGAGAGGAGAACACACTTTATGGACTCAATTCGAGATGAGTCCCTATTACCATTTAACGGCTCGAGAGTAAACCGGAAGTTCCCCTTCCAACACAAAAGGGGACTTGACTTCCCTGAAGCAACCCGAGAGAGTTCCTGTGGTCCTAGTTGCAATTCGAAAATTACCCCCTGATTCACGCCGCAATTCAAGATACTACACAAAATTATCCCCTCAATGCGAGATGAGGAAATTTTGCGCTGCAGAATCCCAAGAAAAATCCCACATTCCCGCTAGAATGGCAATAGGGTACTTGACACACTTTATTCCACTCAGAAAGATCCCTAACATCCGTCCCCATTGGAGAGGAGAACACACTTTATGGACTCAACTCGAGAAGGGGCCCTATTCCCATTTAATGGCTCGAGAGAAATCCCGAAGTTCCCCTTCCAATACAAAAGGGAACCTGACTTCCCTGAAGCACCCCGAGCTCATTACTGAGGTCCCTGTCGCAACTCGAGAAGTACCCTCAGCTTCCCGCCGCATCTCGAGAAACACCACAGAATTATCCCCTCAATGAGATATGAGGAAATTTTGAACTGCACGATCAAGGGAAAAACCACATACCCACCTGAAAGGGAAAAGGTTATTTGACACACTTTATTCAGTTCAGTTCAGTTCAGTCGCTCAGTCGTGTCCGACTCTCCGCGACCCCAGGAATCACTGTACGCCAGGCCTCCCTGTCCATCACCAACTCCCGGAGTTCACTCAAACTCATGTCCACAGAATAGGTGATGCTATCCAGCCATCTCATTCTCTGTCTTGCCCTTCTCCTCCAGCCCCCAACCTTTCCTAGCATCAGAATCTTTTCCAGTATGTCAACTCATCACATGAGGTGGCCAAATTATTGCAGTTTCAGCTTTAGCATCAGTACCTCCAATGAACACCCAGGATTGATCCCCCTTAGAATGGACTGGTTGGATCTTCTTGCAGTACAAGGGACTCTCAAGAGTCTTCTCTAATACCACAGTTCAAAAGCATCAATTCTTCGGCGATCAGTTTCTTCACAGTCCAACTCTCACATCCATACATGACCATGGGAAAAACCATAGCTTTGACTAGACGGACCTTTGTTGGCAAAGTGATGTCTCTGCTTTTTAATATACTATCAAGGTTGGTCATAACTTTCCTTCCAAGGAGTAAGCGCCTTTTAATTTCATGGCTGCAATCAGCATCTGCAGTGATTTTTGAGCCCCCAAAAATAAAGTCTGACACTGTTTCCACTGTTTTTCCATCTTTCTCCCATGAATTGTTGGGACCAGATTCCATGATCTTTGTTTTCTGAATGTTGAGCTTCAAGCCAACCTTTTCACTCTCCTCTTTCACTTTCATCTAGAGGCTTTTGAGTTCCTCTTCACTTTCTGCCCTAAGGGTGGTGTCATCTGCATATCTGAGGTTATTGATATTTCTCCCAGCAATCTTGATTTCAGCTTGTTCTTCTTCCAGCCCAGCATTTCTAATGATGCACTCTGCATATAATTTAAATAAGCAAAATGACAATATACAGCCTTGACGTACTCCTTTTCCTATTTGGAACCAGTCTGTTGTTCCATGTACAGTTCTGACTGTTGCTTCCTGACCTGCATACAGGTTTCTCAAGAGGCAGCTCAGGTGGTCTGGTATTCCCATCTCTTTCAGAATCTTCCACAGTTTATTGTAATCCACACAGTCAAAGGCTTTGGCATAGTCAATGAAGCAGAAATAGATGTTTTTCTGGAACTCTCTTGCTTTCTCCATGATCCAGCGGATGTCGGCAATTTGATCTCTGGTGCCTCTGCCTTTTCTAAAACCTGCTTGAACATCTGGGAGTTCACGGATCACATATTACTGAATCCTGGCTTGGAGAATTTTGAGCATGACTTTACTAGCGTGTGAGATGAGTGCAAATGTGCGGTAGTGAGCATTCTTTGGCATTGCCTTTCTTTGGGATTGGAAGGAAGACTGACCATTTCCAGTCATGTGGCCACTTCTGAGTTATCCAAATTTGTTGGCATATTGAGTGCAGCACTTTCACAGCATCATGTTTCAAGACTTGAAAAAGCTCAACTGGAATTCCATCACTTCCACTAGCTTTGTTCGTTGTGATGCTTTCTAAGGCCCACTTGACTTCACATTCGAAGATGTCTGGCTCTAGGTCAGTGATCCCATTTTCGTGACTATCCTGGTTGAGAAGATCTTTTTTGTACAGTTCTTCTGTGTATTCTTGCCACCTCTTCTTAATATCTTCTGCTTCTGTTAGGTCCATATAATTTCTGTCTTTTATCGAGCCCATCTTTGCATGAAATGTTCCCTTGGAATCTTTAATGTTCTTGCAGTGATCTCTTGTTTTTCCTATTCTGTTGTTTTCCTCTATTTCTTTGCATTGATCACTGAGGAAGGCTTTCTTATCTCTCCTTGCTATTCTTTGGAACTCTGCATTCTAATGCTTATATCTTTCCTTTTCTCATTTGCTTTTCACTTCTCTTCTTTTCACAGCTGTTTCTAAGGCCACCTCAGACAGCCATTTTGCTTTTTTTGCATTTCTTTTCCATGGGGATGCTCTTGGTCCCTGTCTCCTGTACAAAGTCATGAACCTCCGTCCAGAGTTCATCAGGCACTCTATCTATCAGATCTAGTCCCTTAAATCTATTTCTCACTTCCACTGTATAATCATAAGGGACTTGATTTAGATCATATATGAATGGTCTAGGGGTTTTCCATACTTTCTTCAATTTAAGTCTGAATTTGGCAATAAGAAATTCATGATCTTAGCCACAGTCAGCTCCTGGTCTTGTTTTTGCTAACTGTATAGAGCTTCTCCATCTTTGGCTGCAAAGAATTTAATCAATCTTGTTTCGGTGTTGACCATCTAGTGAGGTCCACGTGTAGAGTCTTCTCTTGTGTTATTGGAAGAGGGTGTTTGCTATGACCCGTGCCTTCTCTTGACAAAACTCTATTAGCCTTAGCCCTGCTTCATTCCGTGCTCCCAGGCCAAATTTCCCTGTAACTCCAGGTGTTTCTTGACTTCCTACTTTTGCATTCCAGTCCCCTATAATGAAAAGGACATCTTTTTTGGGTGTTAGTTCTAAAAGGTCTTGTAGGTCTTCATAGAACCGTTCAACTTCGGCTTCTTCAGTGTTACCGGTTGGGCAATAGGCCTGGATTACTGTAATTTTGAATGGTTTGCCTTGGAAACGAACAGAAATCATTCTGTCGTTTTTAAGATTGCCTCCAAGTACTGCATTTTGGAGTCTCTTGTTGACCATGATGGCTACTCCATTCCTTCTAAGGGATTCCTGCCCACAGTAGTATATATATAATGGTCATCTGAGTTAAATTCACCCATTCCAGTACATTTTAATCCACTGATTTTTAAAATGTCTATGTTCACTCTTGCCATCTCCTGTTTGAGCACTTCCAATTTGCCTTGATTCATGGACCTAACATTCCAGGTTCCTATGCAATATTGCTCTTTACACTACCAGACCTTGCTTCTATCACCGGTCACATCCACAACGGGGTACTGGTTTTGCTTTTGCTCCATCCCTTCATTCCTTCTAGAGTTATTTCTCCACTGATCTCCAGTAGCATACTGGGCACCTACCGACGTGGGGAATTCCTCATTCAGTATCCTGTCATTTTGCCCTTTGATACTGTTCATGGGGTTCTCAAGGCAAGTATACTGAAGTGGTTTGCCATTCCCTTCTCCAGTTGACCACATTCGGCTTTGGTCCATGTGATCATATCGACTAGATTCCTGTGATTATGATTTCAGTGTGTCTGCCCTCTGATGCCCCCTCACAATACCTACTATCTTATTTGAGTTTCTCTTTACCTTGGGTGTGGGATATCTCTTCACAGCTGTTCCAAGAAAGCACAGCTTCTGCACCTTACCTTGGATGAGGGGTATGTCCTCAAGGCCGCCCCTCCTGACCTTGAACGTGAATACCTCCTCTCGGCCCTCCCCCGCACAGCCACCACCTATTGGAGGTGGGGTACCTCCTCTCGCCTCCCCTGGCCTCAGGCATGGGGTAGCTCCTCACTGCCGCACATCTTTGCATGGTCGGTTGCGCCAAGGCCTGTGTCTCTCGCGTCTGCGCAGGCAGGGCCTGCGTATCCTGCATCTGGGTGGATGGGGCCCGGGTCTCTCGCATATGCGCGGGCGGGGCAAGGGTCTCTCGCATCTGTGCGGGCGGGGCCAGGATGTCTCCCATCTTCACGAGCGGGGCCAGGGTCTCTTGCTTCTGCGCGGGCTGGGCCTGTGTCTCTTGCGACTGCGCGGGCTTGGAAGGTGTCTCTCACGTCTGCGTGGGCGGGGCCGGTGTCTCTCGCATCTCAGCCGCCGGGGCCGGCGTCTCTCGTGTCTGCGCGGGTGGGACTGGTACCTCTCCCGTCTGCACAGTCGGGTGAGACTCAGAAAATCCCCTCAAACAGTCGTTCCCACTGGAGAGGAGAACACACTTTATGGACTTAACTCGAGAAGAGGCCCTATTCCCATTTAAAGGCTCAACAGTAATCCCGAAATTCCCCTTCCAACACAAAAGGGGACCGGACTTCCCTGAAGCAACCAGAGTGAATTCCTGAGGTCCTCTTCACTACTCGAGAAGTTCAACCACCTTCCCGCCGCAACTCGAGAAACACGTCAAAATTATCCCCTCAATGTGAGATCAGGAAATTTTGCCCTGCACAATTCAATAGAAATCCCACGTTCCGCTGGAAAGGCAAAACTGTACTTGACACCCTTTATGCGACTCAGAAAATTCCCTCACACAGGCGTCCCCTTTGGAGACGACAACAGTTTATAGACTCAACGTGGGAAGAGGCCCTATTACCAGTTAATGACTCAAGAGAAATCCCGAAATTCCCCTTGAAACACAAAAGAGTAACTGACTTCCCTGAAGCAACACCAGCGAGTTCCTGAGGTCCCTGTCACAAGTTGAGATATAACCCCAGCTTCCCGCCTCAACAGGGGAAACACCACAAAATTATCCGCTCAAGGCGAGATGAGGAAATTTTGCACTGCACAATTCAAAAGAAATCCCACATTCCCACTTGAAAGGCAAACGAGTACTAGACACACTTTATGTGATTCAGATAGTTCCCTAACACCCGTCCCATTGGAGAGTAGAACACACTTTATGGACTCAACTCTGGAAGACGCCCTATTCACATTTAAGGGATCGAGAGAAATCCGGACGGTCCCCTTCCATCAAAAAAGGGGACCTGACTTGCCTGAAGCAACCCGAAGGAGTTCCTGAGGTCCCCGTCGCAACTCGAGAAGCACCCCCAGCGCCAAGCCGAAACTCGAGACACAAAAAAATTATCCCCTCAATGCGAGATGAGGAAATTTTGCGCTGCAGAATCCTAAGAGAAATACCACATTCCCTCTTGAAAGGCAAAAGGGTACTTGACGCCCTTTATGTGACCCAGAAAGTTCCCTCACACAGCCGTCCCCATTGGAGAGGAGAACACACTTTATGGATTCAATTCGAGAGTAAACAGGAAGTTCCCCTTCCAACACAAAAGTGGACTTGACTTCCCTGAAGCAACCCGAGCGAGTTCCTGAGGTCCGCGCCGCAACTCAAGAAGTACTCCCTGTTTCCCGCCGCAACTCGAGAAACACCACAAAATTATTCCCTCAATGTGAAATGAGGTAATTTTGCACGGCAGAATCTGAAGAGAAATCCCACATTGCCGCTTGAAAGGCAAAAGGGTACTTGACTCTGTTTATGTGACTCAGAATGTTCCGTAATATTTGTCCTCAGTGGAGAGGAGAACACACATTATGGACTCAAATCAAGGAGAGGCAATATTACCATTTAACGGCTCAAGAGTAATTCTGAAGTTCCCCTTCCAACACAACAGGGGACTTGACTTCTCTGAAGCAACTCGAGCGAGTTCCTGAGGTCCCCGCCCCATATTAAAAAGTACCCCCTGCTTCCCGCCACAACTCGAGAAACACCACAAAATTATCCCCTCAATGCGAGATGAGGAAATTTTGCGGTGCAGAATCTCAAGAGAAATCCCACAATCCTGCTTGAAAGGCAAAAGGGTACTTGACACACTTTATGCCACTCAGAAAGTTCCCTAACATTGGTCCCCTTTGGAGATGAGAAGACACTTTATGGACTCAACTCGAGAAGAGGCACTATTCCCATTAAAGGGCTCGAGAGTTATATAGAAGTTCCACATCCGCAACAAAAGGGGACTTGACTTCCCTGAAGTAACTCGAGTGATTTCTTGATGTCCCCGTCACAACTCGAAAAGTAACACCACAAAATTAACCCCTCAATGCGAGATGAGGAAACTTTGCACTGAAGATTCTCCAGAGAAATCCCACTTTCCCCCTTGAAAGGTAAAAGCGTACTTGACTCCTTTTAAGCGACTCAGAATGTTCCCTAACATCCATCCTCATTTGAGAGGAGAACACATTTTATGGACTCAAATCAAGAAGAGGCAATATTCTCATTTAACGGCTCAAGAGTAATTCTGAAGTTCCCCTTCCAACACAAAAGGGGACTTGACTTCCCTGAAGCAACACGACCGAGTTCCTGAGGTCCCCGTCACAGCTCGGGAAGTACCCCCAGATTCCTGCCGCAACTCGAGAAACACCAGAAAATTACCCCCTCAATGCGAGATGAGGTAAATTTGCCCTGAAGAATCACAAGAGGAATCCCAGATCCTCGCTTGAAAGTCAAAAGGGTACCTGACACAATTTATGCGACTCAGAAAGTTCCCTAACATCCGTCCCCATTGGAGAGGAGAACACACTTTATGGACTCCACTGGAGAAGAGGCCCTATTCCCATTAAAGGGCTCGAGAGTAAACCGGATGTTCCCCTTCCAGCAACCAAGGCGACCTGACTAACCTGAAGAAACTCGAGTGAGTTCCTGAGGTCCCTGTCGCAACTCGAGAAGTACCCCAGCTTCCCACCATAATTCGAGAAACACCACAATTTTATCCCCTCAAAACGAGATGAGGAAATTTTGCGCTGCAGAATCTCAAGAGAAATCCCACATTCCCGCTTGAAAGGCAAAAGGGTACTTGACTCCCTTTATGCGACTCAGAATGTCCCCTAACATCAGTCCTCAGTGGAGGGGAGAACACACTTTATGGATGCAAATAAAGAAGAGGAAATATTCCCATTAAAGGGCTGGAGAGTAATCCGGAAGTTACCCTTCCAACAAAAAAGGGGACTTGACTTGCCTGAAGCAACAGGAATGTGCTCCTGAGATTCCCATTGCAACTCCAGAAATACCCCCCGCTTCCCTCCACAACTCAAGAAACACTACCAAATTATCCCCTCAATGCGAGATGAGGAAATTTTGTGCTGCAGAATCTCAAGAGAAATCCCACATTTCCGCTTGAAAGGCAAAAGGGTACTTGACACCCTTTATGCGACTCACAATGTTCCCTAACATCCGTCATCAGTGGAGAGGAGAACACACTTTATGGAGTTAAAGCTAGAAGAGGCAATATTCCCATTTGAAGACTCGGGAGTAATCCGGAAGTTCCCCTTCCAACACAAAAGGGGACTTGCCTTCCGTGAAGAAACCTGAGTGAGTTCCTGAGGTCCCCGTCGCAAATCAAGAACTATCACCATCTTCTCGTCACTACACAAGAAACACCACAAAATTATCCCCTCAGTGCGAGATGAGGAAATTTTGCGCTGCAGAATCTCAAGAGAAATACCACATTCCCTCGTGACAGCCAAAAGGGTACTTGACACCGTTTATGCGACTTAGAAATTTCACTAACATCTGTACCCTTTGGAGAGGAGAACACAACATATGGACTCAATTCGAGAAGAGCCCCTATTCCCATTTAACGGCTAGAGAGTAATAAAGACGTTCCCCTTCCAACACAAAAGGGGACCTGCTTTCACTGAAGAAACCCGAGCGAATTCCTGAGGTTCCCGTCGCAACTTGTGAAGTACCCCGAGCTTCCCGCCGCAACTCAAGAAACACCACAAAATTATCCCCTCAATTGGAGATGAGGAAATTATGCGCTGCAGAATCTCAAGAGAAATACCACATTCCCTCTTGAAAGTCAAAAGGGTACTTGACACCCTTTATGTGACTCAGAAAGTTCCCTCACACCACCGTCACCATTGGCGAGGAGAACACACTTTATGGTCTCTATTCGAGATGAGTCCATATTACCATTTAACGGGTCGAGTGTAAACCTGAGGTACCCTTGCCATCACCAAAGGGGACCTGACTTCCCTGAAGCAAGCCGAGCGAGTTCCTGTGGTCCCCGTTGCAACTCGAGTATTACCCACAGCTTCCCGCCACAATTCGAGAAACACCACAAAATTATCCTCTTAATGTGAAATAAGGTAATTTTAAGCTACAGAAACTCAAGAAAAAAAAACCCACATTCCCGCTTGAAAGGCAAAAGGGTACTTGACACCCTTTAGGCAACTCAGAAAGTTCCCTAAAATCTGTTCCCATTGGAGAGGGGAACACACTTTAAGGACTGAAGTCGAGAAGAGGACCTATTCATATTAAAGGGCTTGAAAGTAATTCGGAAGTTCCCCTTCCAGCACAAAAGTGGACCTGACTTCCCTGAAGTAACACGAGTGAGTTCCTGAGTTTCCCGTTTCAACTCGAGAAGTACCCTCAGCTTACCACCGCAAATTTTGCACTGCTGAATTTCAAGAGAAATCCCATATTCCCACTTCAAGGCAATAGTATACTTCAATCCCTTTAGGCGACTCATAATGGTCCTTATCATTGTCCCGAGTGGAGAGGAGAACACACTTTATGGACTCAAATCGAGAAGAGGCAATATTCCCAATTAGCGGCTCGAGAGTAATCCGGAAGTTCCCCTTCCAACACAAAAGGGGACTTGACTTTCCTGAAGCAACCCGAGCGAGTTCCTGAGGTCCCCGTCGCAACTCAAGAATTACTCCCTGCTTCCCACCGCAACTCTACAAACACCACAAATATATCGCCTCAATGCAGGATGAGGGAATTTTGTGCAGCACAATCACAAGAGAAATCCTATATTCCCGCTTTAAAGCCAAAAGGGAACTTGAATCACTTGAGGCGACTCAGAATGGTCCCTAATGTCCATCCTCAGACGAGAGGAGAACACACTTTATGGACTCAAATTGAGAAGAGGCAATATTCCCATTTACCGGCTTGAGAATAATCCGGAAGTTCCCTTTCCAACACAAAAGGGGACCTGAGATCCCTGAAGCAACTCCTGTGAGTTCCTCAGGTCCCCGTCGTAACCTCAGGATTTCACCCCGCGTCCCACCGCAATTCGAGAAACACCACAGAATTATCCCCTCAATGCGAGATGAGGAAAATTTGCACTGCAGAATCTCAAGAGAAATCCTACATTTCCGCTTGAAAGGTAAAAGGGTATTTGACTCCCTTTAGGAGACTCAGAATGGTCCCTAACATCCGTCCTCAGTGGAAAGGAGAACACACTTTTTGGACTCAACTTGAGAAGAGGCCCTTTTCTCATTAAAGGGCTCGAGAGTAGAATGGAAGTTCCTCTTCTAGCACAAAAGGGGACCTGACTTCTCTGAAGTAACTCGAGTGGGTTCCTGAGGTCCTCGTCGCACCTCGAGGAGTACCCTCAGTTTTCCGCCGCAATTAGAGAAACACCACAAAAGTATCCCCTCAATGAGAGATGAAGAAATTTTACGCTGCAGAATCTCAAGAGAAATCCCACAGTCCCGCTTGAAAGGCGAAAGGGTAATTTACTCCCATTTGGCAATTCAGAATGTTCCCTAAAATCCATCCTCAGTGGAGAGGAGAACTCACTTTATGGTCTCCAAACGAGAAGAGGCAATATTCCCATTTAACTGCTGGAGAGTAATTCGGAAGTTCCCCTTCCAACACGAAAGGGGACCTGACTTTCCTGATGTAACTCGAGTAAGTACCTGAGGTTCGCGCCCCAACTGGAGAAGTACCCCCTGCTTCCCGCCACAATTCGAGAAACACCACAAAATTATCCCCTCAACGCGAGATGAGGAAATTTTTCTACTGCAGTATCTCAAGAGAAATCCAACATTCCCGCTTGAAAGGAAAAAGGGTACTTGACTCCCTTTAGGTACCTCAGAGTGGTCCCTAACATCCGTCCTCAGTTGAGTGGAGAAGACACTTTATGGACTCAAATCAAGAAGAGTCAATATTCTCATTTAACGGCTCGAGAGTAATCCGGAAGTTCCCCTTCAGACACAGAAGGGCATTGACTTCCCTAAAGCAACTGGAGTGAGGTACTGAGGTCCCCTTCGCAAATGGAGTAGTAAATCCTGCTTCCGGCAGCAACTCAAAAAACACCACAAAATTAACCCCTGAATGTGAGATGAGGTAATTTGGCGCTGCAGAATCTCAAGAGAAATCCCACATTCCCGCTTGAAAGGCAAAAGGGTATTTGACACACTTTATGCCACTCAAAGTTCCCTAACATCCGTCCCCATTGGAGTGGAGAACACACTTTATGGACTCAACTCGAGAAGAGGCCCTATTTCCATTAAAGGGCTGGAGAGTAATCCGGAAGTTCCGCTTCCAACATAAAAGGGGACCTGACTTTCCTCAAGTAACTAGAGTAAGTTCCTGAGGTCTGCGTCCCAACGGGAGAAATACCCCCAGGTTCCCGCCGCAATTCGAGAAACACCACAAACTTATCACCTCAATGGGGGAGATGAGAAAATTTTATGATGCAGAATCTCAAGAAAATCCCACATTCCCACTTGAAAGGCAAAAGGGTACTCGACTCCCTTTAGGCGACTGAGAATGGTCATTAACATCCATCCTCAGTGGAGAGGAGAACTCACTTTATGGACTCAAATCGAGAAGAGGCCATAATTCCCATTTAACTGCTCGAGAGTAATCCGGACGTTCCCCTTCCAGCACAAAAGGGGACCTGACTTCCCTGTAGTAACTCGAGTGAGTTCCTGAGGTCTCCGTCGCAACTCGAGAAGTACCCCCAGCTTCCCGCTGCAATTTGAGAAACACCACAAAATTATCCCCTCAATGGAAGATGAGGTAATATTGCACTGTAGAATCTCAAGAGAAACACCACATTCCCGCTGGAAAGGCACAAGCGTACTTGACACACTTATGCGACTCAGAAAGTTCAGTAACATCCGTCCACATTGGAGAGGAGAACACACTTTATCGACTCAAATAGAAAAGAGGCAATATTCTCATTTAACGGCTCCAGAGTTATCCGAAAGTTCCCCTTCCAACACAAAAGGGGACTTGACTTCCCTGAAGCAACGCAAGAGATTTCCTGAGGTCCCAGTCGCAAAGCGAGAAGTACACCCTGCTTCCCGCCGCAACACAAAAAACACCACAAAATTATCCCTCAATGCGAGATGAGGTAAATTTGTACTGCAGTATCTTAAGAGAAATTTCACCTTCCCGACTGAAAGGCAAAAGGGTACTTGACACACTTTACGCCGCTCAGAATGTTCCCTAACATTCGTCCCCTTTGGAGAGGAAAACTAACTTTATGGACTTAAATCGAGAAGAGGCAATATTCCCATTTAACAGCTCGAGAGTAATCCGGAAGTTTCCCTTCCTGCACAAAAGGGGCCCTGACTTACCTGAAGTAAATCGAGTGAGTCCCTGAGGTCCCCTTGGAAACTGGAGAAGTACCCCTGTTCCCGCTGCAGTTCGAGAACACCACAAAATTATCCCCTCAATGCGAGATGAGGAAATTTTGCGCTGCAGAATCTCAAGAGAAATCCGACATTCCTGCTTGAAAGGCAAAAGGATACTTGACTCCCTTTAGGCGACTCAGAATGGTCAAAACATACGTTGTAAGTGGATAGGAGAACACAATTTATGGACTCAAATCGAGAAGAGGCAATATTCCCATTAAACAGCTAGAATATTCCGGAAGTTCCCCTTCAGACACAAGAGGGGACTGACTTCCCTGAAGCTACCCGAGCAAAGTACTTAGGTCCGCTTCACAACTCGAGTAGTAAACCGTGCTTTCCGCCGCAACTCAAAAAACCGCACAAAATTATCCCCTCAATGCGAGATGAGGAAATTTTGTGCTGCAGAATCTCAAGAGAAATCCCACATTCCCTCTTGAAAGGCAAAAGGGTACTTGACACCCTTTATGCGACTCAGAAAGTTCCCTCAAACAGCCGTCCCCATTGGAGAGGACAACAGAATTTATGGACTCAATTCTAGATGAACCCCTATTCGAATTTAACAGCTTGAGAGTAAACTGGAAGTTCCCCACCCAACACAAAAGGTGACATGACTTCCATGAAGCAACCCGACCGAGTTGCTGAGGCCCCGTCGCAACACGAGCAGTACCCCCAGCTTCCCGCCGCAACTCAAGAAACGCCACAAAATTATCCCCTCAATGCAAGATGGGGAAATTTTGCGCTGCAGAATCTCAAGAGGAATACCACAATCCCTCTTGAATGGCAAAAGGGTACTTGACACCCTTTATGCGACTCAGTATGTTCCATCACACAGCCGTCCCCACTGGAGAGGAGAACACACTTTATGGACTCAATTGGAGATGAGCCCCTATTCCCATTTAAGGGCTCGAGGGTAAACCGGAATTTCCCCTTCCAACACAAAAGGGGAACCTACGTCTCTGAAGTAACCCGAGAGAGTTCCTGAGGTCCCCGTCGCAACTCGAGATGTACCCCCAGCTTCCCGCCGAAACTCGAGAAACACCACAAAATTATCCCCTCAATGCGAGATGAGGAAATTTTGCGCTGCAGAATCTCAAGAGAAATACCACATTCCCTCTTGAAAGCAAAAGGGTACTTGACACCCTTAATGCGACTGAGAATTTTCACTAACATCAGTCCCGATTGGAGAGGAGAACACACTTTATGGACACAATTCGAGATGAGGCCCTATTCCCATTTAAATTCTTCAGAGTAAATCGGAAGTTCCGCTTCCAACACCAAAGGGGAACTGACTTCCCTGAAGCAACCCGAACTAGTTCCTGAGGTCCCCGTCACAATTCGAGAAGTACCCTCAGATTTCCGCCGCAACTCGAGAAACACCAGAAAATTATCCCCTCAATACGAGATGAGGAAAATATGCGCTGCAGAATCTCAAGAGAAAACCCACATTCCCGCTTGAGAAGCAAAAGTGTACTTGATTCCCTTTAGGCGACTAAGAATGGTCCTTAACATCCGTCCTCAGTGGAGAAGAGAACACATTTTATGGATTCAACTCGAGAAGAGGCCCTTTTCCCATTAAAGTGATCGAGAGTAATCCGGAAGTACCACTCCAGCCCAAATGGGTACCTGACATCCCTGAAGTAACACAAGTGATTTCCTGACGTCCCCATCGCAACTCGAGAAGTACGAATACCTTCTCGCCTCAACTCGGGAAACAAAACAAAATTATCTCCTCAATGCGAGATGAGGATATTTTGCGCTACAGAATCTCAAGAGAAATATCACATTCCCTCTTGAAAGGCAAAAGGGTACTTGACAACCTTTATGCAACTCAGAAATTTCACTAATATCAGTCCCCATTGGAGAGGAAAACACACTTTCCGAACTCAATTCGAGATGAGCCCCTATGCAATTTTACGGCTCGAGAGTAAACCGGAAGTTTCCCTTCCAACACCAAAGGGGACATGACTTCCCTAAAGCAACCGGAGCGAGTTCCAGAGGTCCCGTCGCAACTCAAGAAGTACACCCAGCTTCCTGCCTCAACGCGAGAAACACCACAAAATTATCCCTCAATGCAAGATGAGGCATTTTAGCGCTGCAGAATCTCAAGAGAAATACCACATTACCTCTTGAAAGTCAAAAGGGTACTTGACACCCTTTATGCGACTGAGAAATTTCAATATCATAAGTCCCCATTGGAGACGAGAACACTTTATGGACTCAATTCGAGATGAGGTCCTATTCCCATTAAACAGGTCAAGAGTAAACCGGAAGTTCCCCTTCCAACACAAAAGGGGACCTGACTTCCCTGAAGCAAGCTGAGGGAGTTCCAGACGTGCCCGTCCCAACTCGAGTTGTACCCCCAGGTTCCCGCCAAAACTCGAGAAACAACACAAAATTATCCTCTAAATGTGACATGCGGAAATTTTGCGCTGCAAAATCTAAAGAGAAATCCCATATTCCCGCTTGAAAGGCAAAAGGTTACTTGACTCCCGTTAGGCGACTCAGAATGGTCCCTAACATTCGTCCTCAGTGGAGAGGAGAACACACTTTATGGAATCAAATCAAAAAGAGACAATATTCCCATTAAAGGGCTCGAGAGTAAACCGGAAGTTCCCCTTCCAACACAAAAGGGAACCTGACTTCCCTGAAGCAACCCGAGATGGTTTCTGAGGTCCCCGTCACAACTCGAGAAGTACCCCCGGCTTCCCGCCAAAACTCGAGAAACACCACAAAATTATCCCTTCAATGCGAGATGAGGTAATTTTGCACTGCAGAATCTCAAGACAAATCCCACATTCCCTCTTGAAAGGCAAAAGGGTACTTGACACACTTTATGCCACTCAGAAAGTTCCCGAATTTCTATCCCCATTAAAGAGGAGAACACAGTTTATGGACTCAACTCGAGAAGAGGCCCGATTCCCATTAAAGGGCTCGAGAGTAATCCGGAAGTTCCCCTTCCAGCACAAAAGGGAACCTGACTTCCCTGAAGTAACTCGAGTGAGTTCCTGAGGTTCCCCTCGCAACTCAATAAGTACCCCCAGCTTCCCGCCGCAATTTGAGAAACACCACAAAATTAACTCCTCAATGCGAGATGAGGAAATTATGCGCTGGAGAATCTCAAGAGAAATCGCACATTCCCGCTTGAAACGCAAAAGCGTACTTGACTCCCTTTAGGCGATTCAGAATGGTCACTAACATCCGTCCTCAGTGGAGAGGAGAACACACTTTATGGACTCAAATCGAGAAGAGGCAATATTCCCATTTAAAGGCTCTAGAGTAATCCGGAAGTTCCACTTCCAACACAAAAGGTGACTTGACTTCCCTGAAGCAACCAGAGCGAGTTCCTGAGGTCCCCGTAGCCACTCAAGAGATATTCCCCCTGCTTCCCACCGCTCCTCGAGAAACACCACAAAATTATGCCCTCAATGTGAGGTGAGGGAATTTTGCGCGGCAGAATTTCAAGAGAGCTCCCACTTTCCCTCTTGAACGGCAAAAGGGTACTTGACTCCCTTTATGCGACTCACAATCTTCCCTAACATCCCGCCTCAGTGGAGAGGAGAACACACTTTATGGACTCAAATCGAGAAAAGGCAATATTCCCATTTATCAGCTGGAGAGTAATCCGGAAGTTCCCTTTCCAACATAAAAGGGTACCTGACTTCCTAGAAGTTACTCGGGTGAGTTCCTGAGGTACCCGTCACAACTCAATAAGTACCCGGAGCTTCTCGCCGCAATTCCAGAAATACCACAAAAGTATCCCCTCAAACGAGATGAGAAAATTTTGCGCTGCAGAATCTCCAGAGAAATTCCACATTCCCGCTTGAAAGTCAAAAAGCTACTGGACTCCACGTAGGCGACTCAGAATCGTCCCTAACGTCCGTCCTCAGTGGAGAGGAGAACACAATTTATGGACTCAAATCAAGAAGAGGCAATATTCCCATATAGCGGCTTTAGAGTAATCCGGAAGTTCCCCTTCCAACACAAAAGGGAACTTGATTTCCCTGAAGCAACCAGAGCGAGTTCCTGAGATCCCCGACGCAAATCGAGAAGTACCCTCTGCTTCCTGCCGCAACTCGAGAAACACCACAAAATTATCCCCTCATTTCGAGATGAGGAAATTTTGCGCTGCAGAATCTCAAGACAAATCCCACATTCCCGCTTGAATGGCACAAGCGTACTTAACACACTTTATGCCACTCAGAAATTTCCCTAATTTCCGTCTCCAGTGGAGAGGAGAACACACTTTATGGACTCAACACGAGAAGAGGCCCTATTCCCATTAAAGGGCTCGAGAGTTATCCGGAAGTTCTCCTTCCAGAAAAAAAGGGGATCTGACTTCCCTGAAGTAACTCGAGTGAGTTCCTGAGGTCCCCGTCGAAACTCAAGAAGTACCCCCAGCCTCCCGCCGCAATTCTAGAAACACCACAAAATTATCCCCTCAATGCGAGATGCGGAAATTTTGCGCTGCAGAATCTCAAGAGAAATACCACATTCCCGCTTGAAACGCAAAAGGGTACTTGACTCCCGTTAGGCGACTCAGAATGGTCCCTAATATCCGTGCTCATTGAAGAGGAGAAGACACTTTATGGACTCAAATCGAGTAGAGGCAATATTCCATTTAACAGCTCGTGAGTAATCCAGAAGTTGGCCTTCCAACACAAACCGGGACTTGACTTCCCATTAGAAACCCGAGGGAGGTACTGAGGTCCCCGTCGCAATTCGAGAAGTACTCCCTGCTTCCCGCCGCAACTCAACAAACACCACAAAATTATCCCCTCAATGCGAGATGAGGTAATTTTGCGCTGCAGGATCTCAAAGGAAATCCCACATTCCCGCATATAAGGCAAAAGGGTACTTGATTCCATTTAGGCGACACAGAATGGTCCCTAACATCTGTCCTCAGTGGAGAAGAGTACACACTTTATGGAATCAAATCGAGAAGAGGCAGTATTCCCATTAAAGGGCTTGAGAGTATACCGAAATTTCCCCTTCCAACACAAAAGGGAACCTGACTTCCCTGAAGCAACCCGAGCCAGTTCCTGAGTTCCCCGTCGCAACTCGAGAAGTACCCGCTGCTTCCCGCCGAAACTCGAGAAACACCATAAAATTATCCCCTCAATGCGAAATGAGGTAATTTTGTGCTGCAGAATCTCAAGACAAATCCCTCATTCCCTCTTGAAAGGCAAAAGGGTACTTGACACACTTTATGCCACTCAGAAAGTTCCCGAATCTCCATCCCCATTAAAGAGGAGAACACAGTTTATGGACTCAACTCGAGAAGAGGCCCTGTTCCCGTTAAAGGGCTCGAGAGTAATCTGGAAGTTCCCCTTCCAGCACAAAAGGGAACCTGACTTCCCTGAAGTAACTCGAGTGAGTTCCTGAGGTTCCCCTCGCAACTCAATAAGTACCCCCAGCTTCCCGCCGCAATTCGAGAAACACCACAAAATTAACTCCTCAATGCGAGATGAGGAAATTATGCGCTGGAGAATCTCAAGAGAAATCACACATTCCCGCTTGAAACGAAAAAGCTTACTTGACTCCCTTTTGGCGACTCAGAATGGTCACTAACATCCGTCCTCAGTGGAGAGGAGAACACACTTTATGGACTTAAATCGAGAAGAGTCATTATTCCCATTTAAAGGCTCTAGAGTAATCCGGAAGTTCCACTTCAAACACAAAAGGTGACTTGACTTCCCTGAAGCACCAGAGCGAGTTTCTGAGGTCCCCGTAGCAACTCAAGAGATATACCCCCTGCTTCCCACTGCACCTCGAGAAACACCGCAAAATTATGCCCTCAATGTGATGTGAGAGAATTTTGCACCGCAGAATTTCAAGAGAGCTCCCACTTTCCCGCTTGAACGGCAAAAGGGTACTTGACTCCCTTTATGCGACTCACAATGTTCCCTAACATCCGGCCTCATTTGATAGGAGAACACACTTTATGGACTCAAATCGAGAAGAGGCAATATTCCCATTTATAATCTCGAGAGTAATCCGGAAGTTCCCCTTCCAACACAAAAGGGAACTTGACTTCCCTTAAGCAACCAGAGCGAGTTCCTGAGGTCCCTGTCGTAAATCAAGTAGTACCCTCTCTTTCCCGCCAAAACTCGAGAAACACCACTAAATTATACCCTCAATGCGAGATGAGGTAATTTTGCCCTGCATAATCTCAAGTCATATCCCACATTCCCGCTTGAAAGGCAAAATGGTACTTGAGACCCTTTATGCCACTCAGAAAGTTCCGTAACATCAGTCCCCATTGAAGAGGAGAACAAACTTTATGGACTCAAATCGAGAAGTGTCCCTATTCCCATTAAAGGGCTCGAGAGTTATCCGGAAGTTCCCCTTCCACCACAAAAGGGTACCTGACTTCCCTGAAGTAACTCGAGTGAGTTCCTGAGGTCCCCGTTGCAACTCAAAAAGTAACCGAAGCTTCCCGCCGCAATTCCAGAAATACCACAAAATTATTCCCTCAAAGCGAGATGAGAAAATTTTGCGCTGCAGAATCTCCAGAGAAATTCCACATTCCCGCTTGAAAGTCAAAAGGCTACTGGACTCCACGTAGGCGACTCAGGTCCCTAACGTCCGTCCTCAGTGGAGAGGAGAACACACTTTATGGATTCAACACAAGAAGAGGCCCTATTCCCATTAAAGGGCTCGAGAATAATCCGGAAGTTCTCCTTCCAGAAAAAAAGGGGACGTGTCTTCCCTGAAGTAACTCGAGTGAGTTCTTGAGGTCCCCGTCGAAACTCAAGAAGTACCCCCGCTTCCTGCTGAAATTCTAGAAACAACACAAAATTATCCCCTTAATGCGAGATGCGGAAATTTTGCGCTACAGAATCTCAAGAGAAATACCACATTCCAGCTTGAAACGCAAAAGTGTACTTGACTCCCTTTAGGCGACTCAGAATGGTCCCTAACATCCGTGCTCATTGAAGAGGAGAAGACACTTTATGGACTCAAATCGAGTAGAGGCAATATTCCCATTTAACAGCTCGAGAGTAATCGGGAAGTTCGCCTTCCAACACAAAACGGGACTTGACTTTACAGTAGCAACCCCAGGGACGTAATGAGGTCCCCGTCGCAATTCGAGAAGTACTCCCTGCTTCCCGCCGCAACTCAACAAACACCACAAAATTATCCCCTCAATGCGAGATGAGGTAATTTTGCGCTGCAGAATCTCAAAGGAAATCCCACATTCCCGCATATAAGGCAAAAGGGTACTTGATTCCATTTAGGCGACACAGAATGGTCCCTAACATCTGTCTTCAGTGGAGAAGTGTACACAATTTAGGGACTCAAATCGAGAAGAGGCAGTATTCCCATTAAAGGGTTCGAGAGTAAACCGGAATTTCCCCTTCCAACACAAAAGGGAACCTGACTTCACTGAAGCAGCCCGAGCCAGTTCCTGAGTTCCCCGTCGCAACTCGAGAAGTACCCCCTGCTTCCCGCCGAAACTCGAGAAACACCACAAAATTATCCCCTCAATGCGAGATGAGGTAATTTTGCGCTGCAGAATCTCAAGACAAATCCCACATTCCCTCTTGTAAGGCAAAAGGGTACTTGACACACTTTATGCCACTCAGAAAGTTCCCGAATCTCCATCCCCATTAAAGAGGTGAACACACTTTATGGACTCAACTCGAGAAGAGGCCCTGTTCCCATTAAAGGGCTCGAGAGTAATCCGGAAGTTCCCCTTCCAGCACAAAAGGGGACCTGACTTCCCTGAAGTAACTCGAGTGAGTTCCTGAGGTTCCCGTCGCAACTCAATAAGTATCCCCAGCTTCCCGCCACAATGCGAGAAACACCACAAAATTAACTCCTCAATGCGAGATGAGGAAATTATGCGCTGGAGAATATCAAGAGAAATCGCACATTCCCGCTTGAAACGCAAAAGCGTACTTGACTCCCTTTAGGCGACTCAGAATTGTTCCTCACACAGCCGTTCCCATTGGACAGGAGAACACACTTTATGGACTCAATTCGACATGAGCCCCTATTCCCATTTAACGGCTCGAAAGTAAACCGGAAGTTCCCCTTCCAACACCAGAAGTTCCCCTTCCAACAACAAAGGAGAACTGACTTACCTGAGGCAAACCGAGCAAGTTACTGAGGAATTCGTTGCAACTCGAGAAGCCCCAGCTTCCTGCCACTACTCGAGAAACACCACAAAATTATCCCCTCAATGCGTGATGATTAAATATTGCACTGCAGAATCTCTAGAGACATACCGCATTCGCTCTTAAAAGGTAAAAGCGTACTTGACACACTTTATGCCACCTCAGAAATTTCCCTAATTTCTGTCCCCAGTGGAGAGGAAAACACACTTTATGGACTCATCTCGACAAATGGCCGATTTCAATTAAAGAGCTTGAGAGTAATCCGGAAGTTCCCTTTCCAGCTCAAAAAGGGACTTGACTTCCGTGAAGTAACTCGAGTGAGTTCCTGAGGTCCCCGTTGCAACTCAAAAAGTACCCCCAGCTTCCCGCCACAACTCGAGAAACAGCACAAAATTATCCCATCAATGCTAGATGAGGAAATTTTGCGCTGCAGAATCTCTAGAAAAATATTCATTCCCACTTGAAAAGCAAACGGGTACTTGACACCCTTCATTCGATTCAGGAATTTCCTTCACACAGCCATCCCCATTGGTGAGGACAACACACTTCATGTACTCATTTCGATATCAGGCCCTATTCCCATTTAACGGCTCGAGAGTAAACCATAAGTTTCCCTTCCAACACCAAAGGGGACCTGACTTCCCTGAAGCAACCCGAGCGAGTTCCTGAGGTCCCCGTCACAACTCGAGAAGTACCCCCAGCTTCCCGCCTCAACTCGAGGAACACCGGAAAATTATTCACTCAATGGGAGATGAGGAAATTTTGCACTGAAGAATCTCAAGAGAAATCCCACATTCCCTCTTGAAAGGCAAAAGGGTACTTGAAACCCTTTTTGCGACTCAGAAAGTTCCTCACACAGCTGTCCCCATTGGAGAGGTGAACACACTTTATGGACTCAATACAAGATGAGTCCATATTCCCATTTAACGGCTCGAGAGTAAACCGGAAGTTCCCCTTCAACACAAATGGGGACCTGACTTCCCTGAAGCAATCCGAGCGAGGTCCTGAGGTCCCGGTCACAACTCGAGAAGTACCCCCAACTTCCCGCCTCAACTCAAGAAATACGAGAGAATTATGCCCTCAATGCGAGATGAGGAAATTTTATGCTGCAGAATCTCAACAGAAATACCACATTCCCTCTGGAAAGGCAAAAGCGTACTTGACACCCTTTATGCGACTCAGAAAGTTCCATCACACTGCCGTCCCCATTGGACAGGAGAACACACTTTATAGACTCAATTCGAGTTGAGTACCTATTCCCATTTAAAGGCTCAAGAGGAAACTGGAAGTTCCCCTTCCAAAACAAAGGGGGCCTGCCATTCCTGAAGCAACCCGAGCGAGTTCCTGAGGTCCCCGTCGCAACTCAAAAACTACCCCCAGCTTTCTACCGCAACTCGAGAAACACTACAATATTATCCACTCAATGTGAGATGAGGTAATTTTGCGCTACATAATTTGAAGGGAAATGCCGCAATCCCGCTTGAAAGGCAAGAGGTACTTGACTCCCTTTAGGTGACTCAGAATGGTCCCTAACATCCGTCCAGAGGGGAGAGGAGAACACACTTCGTGGACTCAAATCGAGAAGAGGCAATATTCCCATTTAATGGCTCGAGAGTAATCCGGAAGTTCCCCTTCCAACACAAAAGGGGACTTGACTTCGCTGAAGCAACCCGAACGAGTTCCTGAGGTCCCCGTCGCAACTCGAGAAGTACCCCCTGCTTCCCGCCACAACTCGAGAAACACCACAAAATTATCCCCTCACTGCGAGATGAGGTTATTTTGTGCTTCAGAATCTCAAGAAAATCCCACATATCCGCTTGAAAGGCAAAAGAGTGCTTGACATAATTTATGCCACTCAGAAAGTTCCCTAACATCCGTCCCCATTGGAGAGGAGAACACACTTTACGGACTCAAATCTAGAAGAGGCCCTATTCCCATTAAAGGGCTCGAGAGTAATCCGGAAGTTCCCCTTCAGCACAAAAGGGCACCTGACTTTCCTGAAGTAATTCGAGTGAGTTCCTGAGGTCCCCATCACAACTCGAGAAGTACCCCCAGCTTCCCGCCGCAATTCGAGAAACAACACAAAATTATCCCCTCAATGCGAGATGAGGAAATTTTGCGCTGAAGAATCTCAAGAGAAATGCCACATTCCCTCTTGAAGGGCAAAGGGTATTTGACACCCTTTAGCTGATCGCTGAAGAATCGGTGCTTTTGAACTGTAGTGATGGAGAAGACCCTTGAGAGTCCCTTATATTGCAAAGAGATCCAACCACTCCATTCTAAAGGAGATTAATCCTGGGTGTTCTTTGGAGGGACTGATGCTAAAGCTGAAACTGCAATACATTGGCCACCTCATGCCACGAGTTGACTCACTGGAAAAGACTCTGATGCTGGGAAAGTTTGGCGGCAGGAGGAGAAGGGGACGACAGAGAATGAGATGGCTGGATGGCATCACCGACTCTGTGGACATGAGTTTGAGTGACCTCCGGTAGCTGGTGATGGACAGGGAGGCCTGGCGTGCTGTGATTCATGGGGTCGCCGAGAGTCGGACACGACTGAGCGACTGAACTGAACTGAACTGAACTGATGCGACTAAGAAATTTTATTAAAAACAGTCACAATTGGAGAGGAGAACACACTTTATGGACTCAGTTCGAGATGAGGCAATATTCCCATTTAACGGCTCGAGAGTAAACCAGAAGCTTCCCTTCCAACACAAAAGGGGACCTGACTACCCTGAAGCGACCCAAGCGAGTTCCTGAAGTGTCCTACTAACTCGAGAAGTAACCCCAGCTTCCCGCCCCAACTCGAGAAACACCACAAAATTATCACCTAAATGCGAAATGAGGAAATTTTCGATGCATAATCTCAAGAGTTATCCCACATTCCCTCTTGAAAGGCAAAAAGGTACTTGACACCCTTTATGGGACCCAGAAAGTTCCCTCAAACAGCTGTACCCATTGGAGAGGAGAACACACGTTATGGACTCAATTCGAGATGAGGCCCTATTGCCATTTAACCACTTGAGAGTAACAGGAAGTTCCCCTCCCAAAACAAGAGGGGACCTGACTACCCTGAAGCGACCCGAGCGAGTTCCTGAGGTGCCTGACGTAACTCGAGAAGTACCCCCAGTTTCACGCCGCATCTCGAGAAATACCACTAAATTATCCCTTAATGCGACATGAGGAAATTTTCGCTGCATAATCTCAAGAGTAATACAACATTCCCTCTTGAAAGGCAAAAGGGTTCTTGACACCCTTTTTGCGACTCAGTTCCTTCACACAGCCTTCCCAATTGGACAGGAGAACACACTTTATGGACTCAATTCGAGATGAAGCCCTATTCCCACTTAACGGCTAGAGAGTAAACCGGAAGTTCCCCT
Source organism: Moschus berezovskii (assembly GCF_049115385.1). NCBI lineage: Eukaryota > Metazoa > Chordata > Mammalia > Artiodactyla > Moschidae > Moschus > Moschus berezovskii. The sequence continues at coordinate 356,412 of NC_142469.1, read as the reverse complement.
TCCAACAAAAAAGGGGACCTGAGTTCCCTGAAGCAACCAGAGCGAGTTCCTGAGTTCCTCATTGCAACTCGAGAAGTACGCCCAGCTTCCCGCCGCAACTCGAGAAACACCACAAAATTAACCCCTAATGCGAGATGAGGAAATTCTGTGCTGCAGAATCTCAAGAGAATTACCACAATAACTCTTGTAAGACAATAGGGAACTTGACACCCTTTATGCCACTCAGAAATATCACTAACATGAGTCCACATTGGAGAGGAGAACACACTATATGGACTCAACTCGAATGATGCCCTATTCCCATTTAACGGCTCCAGAGTAAACCAGAAGTTCCCCATCCAACACAAAAGGGGAACTCACTTCCCTGAAGCAATCCGAGCGAGTTCCTGAGGTCCCCATCGCAACTCAAGAAGTACCCCCAGCTTCCCGCCGCAATTCGAGAAACACAACAAAATTATCCCCTAATGCGAGATGAGGAAATTTTTGCTGCAGAATCTCAAGAGACATCCCACATTCCCGCTTGAAAGGCAAAGGGGTACTTGACTCCCTTTAGGCGACTCAGAATGGTCATTAACATCCGTCCTCAGTGGAGAGGAGAACACACATTATGGAATCAAATCGAGAAGAGACAATATTCCCATTTAACCGCTCGAGAGGAATCCGGAAGTTTCTCTTCCAACAAAAAACGGGACTTGACTTCCCTGAAGCAACCCGAGTGAGGTCCTGATGTCCCCATCGCAACTCGAGAAATACCCTCTACTTCCAGTGGCAACTCGAGAAACACCTCAAAATTATCCCCTCAATGCGAGATGAGGAAATTTTGCACTGCAGAATCTCAAGAGAAAATCCACATTCCCGCTTGAAAGGCAAAAGTGTACTTGACACCCTTTATGCGACTCAGAAAGTTCCCTCAAACTGCCACCCCCATTGGAGAGGAGAACACACTTTAAGGACTCAACTCGACAAGAGGCCCTATTCCCATTTAAGGGCTCGAGATTAAATAGGACGTTCCCCTTCCGACACTAAAGGGGATCGGACTTCCCTGAAGCGACCCGAGCGAGTTCCTGTGGTTCCAGTCGCAACTTGAGAAGTACCCTCATTTTCCCGCCGCATCTCGAGAAACAGCACAAGATTATACCTTCAATGTGAGATGAGGAAAATTTCCGCTGCAGAATCTCAAGAGAAATCCCACATTCACACTTCAAAGGCAAAAGGGTCCTTTACACACTTTATGCGACTCAGAAAATTCACTCACACAACCGTACACATTGCAGAAGAGAACACATTTTATGGACTCAATTCGAAAAGAGGCCCTATATGCATTTAACGTCTCGAGAGTAATCCTGATATTTCCCTTCCAACACAATAGGGGACCTGACTTCCCTGAAGCAACCGTAGCGAATTACTGAGGTCCACGTCCCAACTCGAGATGTACCCCCATCTCCCCGCAGAAACTCGAGAAACACCACAAAATTATCACCTCAATGCAGATGAGGTAATTTTGCGCTGCAGAATCTCAAGAGAAAACCCAAATTCCCGCTTGAAAGGCAAAAGTGTACTTGACACCATTTATGTGACGCAGCTATTTCCCTCAAACAACCGTCCCCATTGGAGAGGAGGACACACTTTATGGACTCAACTCGAGAAGAGGCCCTATTCCCACTTAAGTGCACGAGAGTCATCCCGACATTCCCAGTCCAACACAAAAGGGGACCTGACCTCCCTGAAGCAACCCGAGGGATTTACTGAGATTCCCTTCACAACTCGAGAAGTACACCCATCTTCCCGCCGCAACTCGAGAGACACCACAAAATTATCCCCTCAATGCTAGATGAGGAAATTTTGAGCTGCAGAATCTCAAGAGAAAATCCACATTCCCGCTTGAAAGGCAAAAGTGTACTTGACACCCTTTATGCGACTCAGAAAGTTCCCTCAAACTGCCACCCCCATTGGAGAGGAGAACACACTTTAAGGACTTAACTCGACAAGAGGCCCTATTCCCATTTAAGGGCTCGAGATTAAATAGGACGTTCCCCTTCTGACACTAAAGGGGATCGGACTTCCCTGAAGCGACCCGAGCGAGTTCCTGTGGTTCCAGTCGCAACTTGAGAAGTATCCCCATTTTCCCGCCGCATCTCGAGAAACAGCACAAGATTATACCTTCAATGTGAGATGAGGAAAATTTCCGCTGCAGAATCTCAAGAGAAATCCCACATTCACACTTCAAAGGCAAAAGCGTCCTTTTCACACTTTATGCGACTCAGAAAATTCACTCACACAACCGTACACATTGCAGAAGAGAACACATTTTATGGACTCAATTCGAAAAGAGGCCCTATATGCATTTAACGTCTCGAGAGTAATCCTGATATTTCCCTTCCAACACAATAGGGGACCTGACTTCCCTGAAGCAACCGTAGCGAATTACTGAGGTCCACGTCCCAACTCGAGATGTACCCCCATCTCCCCGCAGAAACTCGAGAAACACCACAAAATTATCACCTCAATGCAGATGAGGTAATTTTGCGCTGCAGAATCTCAAGAGAAAACCCAAATTCCCGCTTGAAAGGCAAAAGTGTACTTGACACCATTTATGTGACGCAGCTATTTCCCTCAAACAACCGTCCCCATTGGAGAGGAGGACACACTTTATGGACTCAACTCGAGAAGAGGCCCTATTCCCACTTAAGTGCACGAGAGTCATCCCGACATTCCCAGTCCAACACAAAAGGGGACCTGACCTCCCTGAAGCAACCCGAGGGATTTACTGAGATTCCCTTCACAACTCGAGAAGTACACCCATCTTCCCGCCGCAACTCGAGAGACACCACAAAATTATCCCCTCAATGCTAGATGAGGAAATTTTGAGCTGCAGAATCTCAAGAGAAAATCCACATTCCCGCTTGAAAGGCAAAAGTGTACTTGACACCCTTTATGCGACTCAGAAAGTTCCCTCAAACTGCCACCCCCATTGGAGAGGAGAACACACTTTAAGGACTTAACTCGACAAGAGGCCCTATTCCCATTTAAGGGCTCGAGATTAAATAGGACGTTCCCCTTCTGACACTAAAGGGGATCGGACTTCCCTGAAGCGACCCGAGCGAGTTCCTGTGGTTCCAGTCGCAACTTGAGAAGTATCCCCATTTTCCCGCCGCATCTCGAGAAACAGCACAAGATTATACCTTCAATGTGAGATGAGGAAAATTTCCGCTGCAGAATCTCAAGAGAAATCCCACATTCACACTTCAAAGGCAAAAGCGTCCTTTTCACACTTTATGCGACTCAGAAAATTCACTCACACAACCGTACACATTGCAGAAGAGAACACATTTTATGGACTCAATTCGAAAAGAGGCCCTATATGCATTTAACGTCTCGAGAGTAATCCTGATATTTCCCTTCCAACACAATAGGGGACCTGACTTCCCTGAAGCAACCGTAGCGAATTACTGAGGTCCACGTCCCAACTCGAGATGTACCCCCATCTCCCCGCAGAAACTCGAGAAACACCACAAAATTATCACCTCAATGCAGATGAGGTAATTTTGCGCTGCAGAATCTCAAGAGAAAACCCAAATTCCCGCTTGAAAGGCAAAAGTGTACTTGACACCATTTATGTGACGCAGCTATTTCCCTCAAACAACCGTCCCCATTGGAGAGGAGGACACACTTTATGGACTCAACTCGAGAAGAGGCCCTATTCCCACTTAAGTGCACGAGAGTCATCCCGACATTCCCAGTCCAACACAAAAGGGGACCTGACCTCCCTGAAGCAACCCGAGGGATTTACTGAGATTCCCTTCACAACTCGAGAAGTACACCCATCTTCCCGCCGCAACTCAAGAGACACCACAAAATTATCCCCTCAATGCTAGATGAGGAAATTTTGAGCTGCAGAATCTCAAGAGAAAATCCACATTCCCGCTTGAAAGGCAAAAGTGTACTTGACACCCTTTATGCGACTCAGAAAGTTCCCTCAAACTGCCACCCCCATTGGAGAGGAGAACACACTTTAAGGACTTAACTCGACAAGAGGCCCTATTCCCATTTAAGGGCTCGAGATTAAATAGGACGTTCCCCTTCTGACACTAAAGGGGATCGGACTTCCCTGAAGCGACCCGAGCGAGTTCCTGTGGTTCCAGTCGCAACTTGAGAAGTATCCCCATTTTCCCGCCGCATCTCGAGAAACAGCACAAGATTATACCTTCAATGTGAGATGAGGAAAATTTCCGCTGCAGAATCTCAAGAGAAATCCCACATTCACACTTCAAAGGCAAAAGCGTCCTTTTCACACTTTATGCGACTCAGAAAATTCACTCACACAACCGTACACATTGCAGAAGAGAACACATTTTATGGACTCAATTCGAAAAGAGGCCCTATATGCATTTAACGTCTCGAGAGTAACCTTGATATTTCCCTTCCAACACAATAGGGGACCTGACTTCCCTGAAGCAACCATAGCGAATTACTGAGGTCCACGTCCCAACTCGAGATGTACCCCCATCTCCCTGCAGAAACTCAAGAAACACCACAAAATTATCACCTCAATGCAGATGAGGTAATTTTGCGCTGCAGAATCTCAAGAGAAAACCCAAATTCCCGCTTGAAAGGCAAAAGTGTACTTGACACCATTTATGTGACGCAGCTATTTCCCTCAAACAACCGTCCCCATTGGAGAGGAGGACACACTTTATGGACTCAACTCGAGAAGAGGCCCTATTCCCACTTAAGTGCACGAGAGTCATCCCGACATTCCCAGTCCAACACAAAAGGGGACCTGACCTCCCTGAAGCAACCCGAGGGATTTACTGAGATTCCCTTCACAACTCGAGAAGTACACCCATCTTCCCGCCGCAACTCGAGAGACACCACAAAATTATCCCCTCAATGCTAGATGAGGAAATTTTGAGCTGCAGAATCTCAAGAGAAATCCCTCATTCCCACTTGAAAGGCAAAAGGATACTTGACACCCTTTATACGACTCAGAAAGTTCCCTCACACAGCCGTCCGAATTGGAGAGGAAAACACATTTTTTGGACTCAAAACTAGATGAGGTCCTATTCCCATTTAATGGCTCGAGAGTAATCCAGAAATTCCCCTTCCAACACAAAATGTGACCTGACTTCCCTGAAGCAACACGAGCGAGTTCCTGACGTCCCCGTCTCAACTCGAGAAATACCCCCAGCTTCACGCCGCAACTCGGGAAACACCACAAAATTATACCCTCAATCCGGGATGAGGCAATTTTGTGCTGCAAAATCTCGAGACAAATTCCACATTCCCGCTTGAAATGCGAAAGGCTACTTGACACACTTTATGTGACTTACACAGATCCCTAACATCTGTCTCCATTGGAGTGGAGAACCCTCTTTATGGACTCAAATCGAGAAGAGGCTCTATTCCCATTTAAGGGCTCGAGAGTTAACCAGAATATCCCTTCCATCACAAAAGGGGACCTGACTTACATGAAGAAACCCGAGAGAGTCACTGAAGTCCCAGTTGCACCTCGAGAAGTACCACCAGCTACCTGCCGCAACACGAGAAACAACACAAAATTATCTCCTCAGTGCGAGATGAGGAAATTTTGCGCTGCAGAATCTCAAGGAAATCCCACATTCCCACTTGAAAGGCAAAAGGTAGTTGACACCCTTTATGCGACTCAGAAAGTTCCCTCACACAGCCGTCCCCATTGGACAGGAGAATACACTTTATGGACTCAATTCGACATGAGGCCCTAAGCCCATTTAACGGCTCGAGAATAAACCGGATGTTGCCCTTCCAACACATAAGGGGAACTGACTTTCCTGAAGCAACCCCAGCGAGTTCCTGAGGTCCCTGTCACAACTCGAGAAGAACCCCCGGCTTCCCGACACAACTCGAGAAACACCAGAAAATTATCCCCTCAATGCGAGATGAGAAATTTTTCGCTGCATAATCTCAAGAGTAATCCCACATTCCCTCTGGAAAGGCAAAAGGGAACTTGACACCCATTATGCGACTCAGAAAGTTCCCTCAAACAGCTGTCCACATTGGAAAGGAGAACACAATTTATGAACTCAATTCGAGATGAGGCCCTATTCCCAATTAACGGCTCAAGAGTAAAGAGGAAGTTCCCCTTCCAACACAAAAGATGACCTTCCTTCCCTGAAGAAACCCGAGCAAGTACCTGAGGTCCCTGTCGCAACGCGAGAAGTAGCCTCAGCTTCCCACCGTAAATCAGGAAACTACACAAACTTATCCCCTCAGTGCGAGATGAGGAAATATTACCCAGCAGAATCTCCAGAGAAATACAACATTCCCTCTTGAAAGGCAAAAGGGTACTTCACATCCTTTATGCGACTCACAAAATCGACTAACATCAGTCCCCATTGCAGAGGAGAAAACACATTAAGGACTCAAATCGAGATGAGGCCCTATTCGCATTTAACGGCTCGAGAGTAAAATGGAAGGTCCCCTTCCAACACAAAAGGGGAACTGATTTCCCTGAAGCAACCGGAGCGCATTTCTGAGGTCCCAGTCGCACCTCGAGAAGTACCCCCATCTTCCCGCCGCAACTCGAGAAACACCAAAAAATTATCCCCTCAATGTGAGATGAGGAAATTTTGCACTGTACAATCTCAAGAGAAATACCACATTCCCTCTTGAAAGGCAAAAGTGTACTTGACACCCTTTATGCGACTCAGAAATTTCACTAACATCAGTCCCCAATGGAGAGGAGAACACACTTTATGAACTCAATTCGAGATGAGCCCCTAATCCCATTTAACGGCTCGAGAGTAAACCGGAAGCTAACCTTCCAACACCAAAGGGGACCTGACTTCCCTGAAGCAACTGAGGTCCTTCCTGAGGTCCCCAACGCAACTCGAGAAGTACCCCCAGCTTCCCGCCGCAACTCGAGAAACAACAAAAAATTATCCCCTCAATGCGAAATGAGGAAATTTTGCGCTGAAGAATCTCTAGAGAAATACCACAGTCCCTCTTGAAAAGCATAGGGTATTGACACGCTTTATGCGACTCAGATATTTCACTAACATCAGTCCCCTTTGGAGAGGGGAACAGACTTTATGGACTCAATTCGTGATGAGGCAATATTCCCATTTAACGGCTAGAGAGTAAACCGGAAGTTCCCCTGCCATCACAAAAGGGGACCTGACTTTGCTGAAGCAACGCGAGCGAGTTCCTGAGGTCCCCGTTGCATCACGAGATGTGCACCCTTCTTTCCGCTGCAACCCGAGAAACACCACAAAATTATGCCCTCAATGCGAGATGAGGTAATTTTGCACTGCAGAATATCTAGAGAAATACCACATTCCCTCTTGAAAGGCAAAAGGGTACTTAACACCTTTATGCGACTCAGAAATTTCACTAAAATCAGTCCACATTGGACAGGAGAACACAGTGTATGAACTCAATTTGAGATGAGCCCCTATTCCTATTTAACGGCTCGAGACTAAACCGGAAGTTCGCCTTCCGACACAAAAGGGGACCTGACTTTCCTGTAGCAACACGAGCGAGTTCCTGAGGTCCTGGTCGCTACTCGAGCAGTACCCCCAGCTTCCCGCCCCAACTCGAGAAACACCACAAAATTATTCCCTCAATGAAAGATGAGGAAATTTTGCGCTGCAGAATCTCAAGAGAAATACCACATTCCCTATTGAAAGGCAAAAGGGTACTTGAACCACTTTATGTGACTCAGAAATTTCCCTCAAACCCATCCCCTTTGGAGAGCAGAACACATTTTATGGACTCAATTCGAGATGACACTATATTCCCATTTAATGGCTCGAGACTAAACCGGAAGTTCCCCTTCCAACACCGAAGGGGACCAGATTTCCCTGAAGCAACCCGAGCGAGTTCCTGAGTTCTCCGTCACTACTCGAGAAATACCCCCAGCTTCCCACCTCAACTCGAGAAACACTGCAAAATTATCCCCTCAATGCGAGATGAGGAATTTTTGAGCTGCTGAATCTCAAGAGAAATACCACATTCCCTCTTGAAAGGCAAAAGGGTACTTGAACCCCTTTATGTGACTCAGAAATTTCCCTCAAACCCGTCCCCTTTGGAGAGCAGAACACACTTTATGGACTCAATTCGAGATGACACTATATTCCCATTTAATGGCTCGAGACTAAACCGGAAGTTCCCCTTCCAACACCGAAGGGGACCAGATTTCCCTGAAGCAACCCGAGCGAGTTCCTGAGTTCTCCGTCACTACTCGAGAAATACCCCCAGCTTCCCGCCTCAACTCGAGAAACACTGCAAAATTATCCCCTCAATGCGAGATGAGGAATTTTTGAGCTGCTGAATCTCAAGAGAAATACCACATTCCCTCTTGTAAGGCAATAGAGTACTTGACACCCTTTATGCAATTCAGAAAGTTTCCTCACACAGCCGTCCCCATTGGAGAGGAGAACACAATTTATGGACTCAATTCGAGTTGAGCCCCTATTCCCATTTAATGGCTCAAGAGTTAAACGGAAGTTCACCTTCCGACAAAAAAGGGGACCTGACTTTCCTGTAGCAACACGAGCGAGTTCCTGAGGTCCCAGTGGCAACTCGAGCAGACCCCCAGCTTCGCGCCGCAACTCGAGAAATACCACAAAATTATTCCCTCAATGAGAGACGAGGAAATTTTACGCTGCAGAATCTCAAGAGAAATACCACATTCCAGCTTGAAAGGCAAAAGGGTACATGAATCCTATTATGTGACTCAGAAATTTCCCTCAAACCCGTCCCCTTTGGAGAGCAGAACACACTTTATGGACTCAATTCGAGATGACGCTATATTCCCATTTAATGGCTGGAGAGTAAACCGGAAGTTCCCCTTCCAACACCAAAGGGGACCAGACTTCCCTGAAGCAACCTGAGCGAGTTCGTGAGGTCTCCATCGTAACTCGAGAAGTACCCCCAGGTTTCCGCCGCAACTCGAGAAACACTACAAAAATATCCCCACCATACGAGATGAGGACATTTTGCGCTTCAGAATCTCCAGAGAAATAACACAATCCCTCTTTAAAGGGAAAAGGGTACTTGACACCCTTTATGCAATTCAGAAAGTTTCCTAAAACAGCCGTCCCAATTGGAGAGGAGAACACAATTTATGGACTCAGTTCGAGTTGAGCCCCTATTCCCATTTAACGGATCGAGGGTAAACCGAAAGTTCCCCTTCCAACACAAAAGGGGACTTTCCTTCCCTGAAGAAACCCGAGCGAGTTCCTGAGGTCCCCGTCGCAACTTGAGAAGTACCCCCAGCTTCCCGCCACAACATGATAAACACCACAAAATTATCCCCTCAATGCGAGATGAGGAAATTTTGCGCTGCAGAATCTCAAGAGAAATACCAGATTTCCTCTTGAAAGGCAAAAGGTACTTGACACCCTTTATGAGACTCAGAAATTTCAATAACATCAGTCCCCATTGGAGAGGAGAACACACTTTATGGACTCAATTCGCGATAAGCCCCTATTCTCATTTAACAGCTCGAGAGTAAACAGGAAGTTCCACTTCCAACACAATAGGGGACATACCTTCCTTGAAGCAACCAGATCGAGTTCCTGAGGTGCCCGTCACAAGTCGAGAATTACCCCCAGCTTCCCGCTGCACTGGAGAAACACCACAAAATTATGCCCTCAATGTGAGATGAGGAAATTTTGCGCTGCAGAATCTCAAGAGAAATACCACATTCCCTCTTGAAAGGCAAAAGTGTATTTGACACCCATTATGCGACTCACAAATTTCACTAACATCAGTCCCCATTGGAGAGGAGAACACACTTTATGGACTCAATTTGAGATTAGCTCCTATTCCCATTCAATGGCTAGAGAGTAAACCTGAAATTCCCCTTCTAACGCAAAAGGAGACCTACTCACCTCTAGAAACCAGAGAGAGTTCCTGAGGTCCCGGTAGCAACTCGAGAATTACCCCCAGGTTCCCGTCATAGCCCGAGATACACCACAAAATTTTCCCCTCAATGCGTGATGTGGAAATTTTGCGCTGCATAATTTCAAGAGAAATGCCACATTCCCTCATGAAAGGCAAAAGTGTACTTGACACCCTTTATGCGACTCAGAGTTCCCTCACACAGCCGTCCCCATTGGACAGGAGAACAAACTATATGAACTCAATTCGAGATGAGCCTCTATTCCCATTTAACGGCTCAAGAGTAAACCGGAAGTTCCCATTGCAACACAAAAGGGGACCTGAGTTCTCTGAAGCAACCCGAGCGAGTTCCTGAGGACCCGTGCAACTCTAGAAGTATCCTCAGCTTCCTGCCGCAACTCGAGAAACACCAAAAAATTATCCCGTCAATGCGTGATAGGGAATTTTGCGCTGCATAATCTCAAGAGAAATACCACATTCCCTCTTGAAATGCAAAAGGGTACTTGACAACCTTTATTCGACTCAGAAATTTCCCTCACACAGCCGACCCCATTGGAGAGGAGAAAACACTTTTTGGACTCAATTCGAGAAGAGGCAATATTCACGTTTAACTGCTCGAGAGTAATCTAGAGGTTCCCCTTCCAACACAAAAGGGGATTTGACTTCCCTGAAGCAACCTGAGCACATTCCTGAGGTCTCCGTCGCAACTCTAGAAGTAACCCCTGCTTCCCGAGGCAACTCGAGAAACACCACAAAATTAAACCCTCAATGCAAGATGAGGTAATTTTGTGTTGCAAAATCTCAAGAGAAATCCCACTTTCCCACTTGAAAGGCAAAAGGCTACTTGACACACTTTATACCACTCAGAAAGTTCCCTAACATCTGTCCCCATTGGAGAGGAGAACACACTTTATGGACTAAACTCGAGACAAACCCCTATTCACTTTAAAGGGCTCGAGAGTAATAAGGAAGTTCCCCTTCCAGCACAAAAGGGAACCTGACTTCGCTGAAGTAAATTGAGGGAGTTCCTGAGGTCCCCGTTGCAAGTGGAGAAGCACCCCCTAGCTTCCCGCTACAATCCGAGAAACACCATAAAATTATCCGCTCAATGCGAGATGAGGAAATTTTGCGCTGCAGAATCTCAACAGAAATCCCAAAATTCCCGAATGAAAGGAAAAAGTGTACTTGACTCCACTTCGGCGACTCAGAATGGTCCCTAACATCCGTCCTCAGTGGAGAGGAGAACACACTTTATGGACTCAATTCGAAATGAGACCCTATTCCCATTTAACGGCTCCAGAATAAACAGGAAGTTCCCCTTCCAACACCAAAGGAGACCTGACTTCCCTGATGCAACCCGAGCGAGTTCCTGAGGTCCCCATCGCAACTCGAGAAGTACCCCCAGTCCCGGCGCAACTCGAGAAACCCCACAAAATCATCCCCTCAATGCGAGATGAGGAAATTTTGCGCAGCAGAATCTCAAGAGAAATACCACATTCCCTCTTAAAAGGCAAAAGGGTACTTGACACCCCTTATGTGACTAAGAAATTTCGCTCACACAGCCGTCCCCATTGGACAGGAGAACACACTTTATGGACTCAATTCGAGATGAGCCCCTATTCCCATTTAACGGCTCGAGAGTAAACCGGAAGTTCCCCTTCCCACACCAAAAGGGACCTGAATTCCCTGAAGCAACCAGAGGGAGTTCCTGAGGTCCCCGTCGCAACTCAAACAGTTGCCCCAGGTTCCCGTCACAACTCGAGATACACCACAAAATTTTCCCCTCACTGCGAGGTGAAGAAATTTTGCACTGCAGAATCTTAAGAGAAATACCACATTCCCTCTGGAAAGGCAAAAGGGTACTTGACACCCTTTATGCGACTCAGAAATGGCACTAACATCAGTCCGCATTGGAGAGAAGAACACACTTTAAGGACTCAATTCGAGATGAGCCTCTGTTCCCATTTAACGGCTCGAGAGTAAACCGGAAGTTCCCCTTCCAACACAAAAGGGGACCTGACTTCCCTGAAGCAACCGGAGCGAGTATATTAGATCACCCTCACAACTCGAGAAGTACCCCTTGCTTCCCGCCACAACTCCAGAAACACCACAAAATTATTCGCTCAATGCGAGATGAGGTAATTTTGCGATGCAGAATCTCAAGAGAAATCCCACATTCCCGCTTGAAAGGCAAAAGGGTACTTGACACACTTTATGCCTCTCAAAGGTCCCTAACATCCGTCCCAGTTGTACAGGAGAACACACTTTATGGACTCAACTCGAGAAGAGGCAATATTCCCATTTAAAGGCTCGAGAGTAATCCGGAAGTTCCCCTTCCAACAAAAAAGAGGACTTGACATCCAGGAAGCAAACCGAGCGAGTTCCTGAAGTCCCGGTCGCAACTCAAGAAGTAACCCCTATTTCCTGCCGCAAATCTAGAAACACCACAAAATTATCCCCTCAATGCGAGATGAAGTAATTTTGCACTGCAAATCTCAAGAGAAATCCCACCTTCCAGCTTGAAAGGTAAAAAGGTACTTGACACACTTTATGCCACTCAGAAAGTTCCCTAATATCCATCCCCATTGGAGAGGAGAACACACTTTATGGACTCAACTCCAGAAGCGGCCCTATTCCTATTAAAGGGCTCGAGAGTAATCCGGAAGTTCCCCTTCCAGCGCAAAGGGGACCTGACTTCTCTGAAGTAACTCGAGTGAGTCCCGAGCTCCCCGTCGCAACTCGAAACATACCCCAGGCGTCCGGTCCCATTTTGAGAAAAACTACAAAATTATCCCATCAATGCGAGATGAAGAAATTATGCACTGCATAATCTGAAGAGAAATCCCACATTCCCGCTTGAAAGGCAAAAGGGTACTTGACTCCTTTTAGGAGACTCAGAATGGTCCCTAACATCCGTTCTCAGTGGAGAGGAGAACACAGTTTATAAACTCCAATTGAGAAGAGGTAATATTCCTATTTTTCGGCTAGAGAGTAATCTGGAAGTTCCCCTTCCAGCACTAAAGGGAAACTGACTTCCCTGAAGTAACTCGAGTGAGTTCCTGAGGTCCCCATCGCAACTCGAGAAGTATACCCTGCTTCCCACTGCAACTGGAGAAACACCACAAAATTATCTCCTCAATGCGAGATGAGGTAATTTTGCTGTACAGAATGTCAAGAGAAATCCCACCTTTCCGCTTGAAAGGCAAAAGGGTACTTGACATACTTTATGCAACTCAGAAAGTTCCCTAACATCCATCTCCATTGGAGAGGAGAAAACAGTTTATGGACTCAAATGGAGAAGAAGCCCTATTCCCATTAAAGGTCACGTGATCATCTGGAAATTCCCCTTCCAGCATAAAAGCGGACCTGAGGCCTTACAAATAGCTGTAAAAAGAAGAGAGGCGAAAAGGAAAGGAGAAAAGGAAAGATATAAGCATCTGAATGCAGAGTTCCAAAGAATAGCAAGGAGAGATAAGAAAGCCTTCCTGAGTGATCAATGCAAAGAAATAGAGGAAAACAACAGAATAGGAAAAACAAGAGACCTCTTCAAGAAAATTAGAGATTCCAAGGGAACATTTCATGCAAAGATGGGCTCGATAAAGGACAGAAATGGTATGGACCTAACAGAAGCAAAAGATATTAAGAAGAGGTGGCAGGAATACACAGAAGAACTGTACAAAAAACATCTTCACGACCAAGATAGTCATGATAATGTGATCACTGACCTAGGGCCAGACATCTTGGAATGTGAAGTCAAGTGGGCCTTAGAAAGTATCACTACGAACAAAGCTAGTGGAGGTGATGGAATTCCAGTTGAGCTATTTCAAATCTTGAAAGATGATGCTGTGAAAGTGCTGCACTCAATATGCCAGCAGATTTGGAAAACTCAGCAGTTGCCACAGGACTGGAAGAGGTCAGTTTTCATTCCAATCCCAAAGAAAGGCAATGCCAAAGAATGCTCAAACTACCGGACAATTGCACTCATCTCACACGCTAGTAACGTCATGCTCAAAATTCTCCAAGCCAGGCTTCAGCAGTATGTAAACCGTGAACTCCCAGATGTTCAAGCAGGTTTTAGAAAAGGCAGAGGCACCAGAGATCAAATTGCCACCATCCGCTGGATCATGGAGAAAGCAAGAGAGTTTCAGAAAAACATCTATTTCTGCTTCATTGACTATGCCAAAGCCTTTGACTGTGTGGATCACAATAAACTGTGGAACATTCTGAAAGAGATGGGAATCCCAGACCACCTGACCTGCCTCTTGAGAAACCTGTATGCAGGTCAGGAAGCAACTGTTAGAACTGGGCATGGAACAACAGACTGGTTCCAAATTGGAAAAGGTGTACGTCAAGGTTGTATATTGTCACCTTGCTTATTTAACTTATATGCAGAGTACATCATGAGGAACGCTGGGCTGGAAGAAGCACAAGCTGGAATCAAGATTGCTGGGAGAAATATCAATAACCTCAGATATGCAGATGACACTACCCTTATGGCAGAAAGTGAAGAGGAACTCAAAAGCCCCTTGATGAAAGTGAAAGAGGAGAGTGAAAATGTTGGCTTGAAGCTCAACATTCTGAAAACAAAGATCATGGCATCTGGTCCCATCACTTCATGGGAAATAGATGGAAAAACAGTGGAAACAGTGTCAGACTTTGTTTTTTTGGGCTCCAAAATCACTGCAGATGCTGATTGCAGCCATGAAATTAAAAGACGCTTGCTCCTTGGAAGGAAAGTTATGACCAACCTTGATAGTATATTAAAAAGCAGAGACATTACTTTGCCAACCAAGGTCCATCTAGTCAAGGCAATGGTTTTTCCCGGGTCATGTATGGATGTCAGAGTTGGACTGTGCAGAAAGCTGATCGCCGAAGAATCGATGCTTTTGAACTGTGGTGTTGGAGAAGACTCTTGAGAGTCCCTTATACTGCAAGGAGATCCAACCAGTCCATTCTAAAGGAGATCAATCCTGGATGTTCATTGGAGGGACTGATGCTAAAGCTGAAACTGCAATACTTTGGCCACCTCATGCGACGAGTTGACTCACTGGAAAAGACTCTGATGCTGGGAAAGGTTGGGGGCGGGAGGAGAAGGGGAAGACAGAGAATGAGATGGCTGGATGGCATCAGCGACTCTGTGGACATGAGTTTGAGTGTACTCCGGGAGTTGGTGATGGACAGGGAGGCCTGGCGTGCTGTGATTCATGGGGTCGCGGAGAGTCGGACACAATAGAGTGACTGAACTGAACTGAACTGAACTGACTTCCCTGAAGTAACTCGAGTTAGCTCCTGAGGTCCCTGTTGCAACTCGAGAATTACCCCCAGCTTCCCGCCGCTATTCGAGAAACACCACAAAATTATCCCCTCAATGAAAGATGAACAAGTTTTGCGCTGCAGAATCTCAAGAGAAATCCCACATTTCCACTTGAAAGACAAAAGGGTACTTGACTCCCTTTAGGCGACTCAGAATGTTCTCTACCTTCCATCCTCAGTGGAGAGGAAAAAACATTTTAGGGACTAAAATCGAGAAGAGGCAATATTCCCATTTAACGTCTCGAGAGTAATCCGGAAGTTCCCCTGCCACACAAAAGGGGACTTGACTTCCCTGAAGCAACCGAAGCGAGTTCCTGAAGTCCCCGTCGCAACTCGAGAAGAACACCCTGCTTCCCGCCGCAACTCGAGAAACACCACAAATTATCCCCTCAATTCGAAATGGGGAAATTTTGCACTGCGGAATCTCAGGAGAAATCCCACATTCCTGCTTGAAAGGCAAAAGGGTGCTTGACTCCCTTTAAGCGACTCAGAATTGTCCCTAACTTCAGTCCTCAGTGGAGAGGAGAACACACTTTCTGGACTCAAATCGAGAAGAGGCAATATTTCCATTTAACGGCTGGAGAGTCATCCGGAAGTTCCCCTTCCACACAAAAGTGGACTTTACTTACCTGAAGCAACCGGTGCGCGTTCTTGAAGTACCCGTCGCAACTCAGGAAGTACCCCCGGATTCCCGACGCAACTCCTAAACACCACAAAATTATCCCGTCAATGCGAATGCGAGATGAGGTAAATTTACACTGTAGAATCTCAAGGGAAATCCCACATTACCGCTTGAAAGGCAAAAGGGTACTTGACTCCCTTTAGGCGACTCAGAATGGTTCCTAACATCCTTCCTCAGTGGAGAGGAGAACACACTTTATGGAATCAAATCGAGAAGAGGCAATATTCCCATTTAACGGCTCGAGAGTAATCCAGAAGTTTCCCTTCCAACACAAAAGGGGACTTGACTTCCCTGAAGCAACCCAAGCGAGTTCCTGAGGTCCCCATCGCAACTCGAGAAGTACCCCTTGCTTCCCAAAGCACCTCGAAAAACACAACCAAATGATCCCCTCAATGCGAGATAAGGTAATTTTGCTGTGCAGAATCTCTAGAGAAATCCCACATTTCGCTTGAAAGGCAAAAAGGTATTTGACACATTTTATGCCACTCAGAAAGATCCCAAGCATCCGTCCCCATTGGAGAGGAGAACACACTTTATGGTCTCAACTCCAGAAGAGATCCTATTCCCATTAAAGGGCCCGAGAGTAATCCGAAAGTTCCCCTTCCAGCACAAAGGGGACCTGACTTCCCTGAAGTAACTCGAGTGACTTCAGAGGTCCCCGTCGCAACTCGAGGTGTTCCCCCAGCTTCCCGCTGTAATTCGAGAGACTCCACAAAATTATCCTGTCAATGGGAGATGAGGAAATTTTGCGCTGAAGAATCTCAAGAGAAAACCCACAACCCGCTTGAAAGGCAAAAGGGTACTTGACTCTTTTAGGCGACTCAGAATGCTCCATATCATCCGTCCTCATTGGAAACAAGAACACATTTAATGGACTCAAATCGAAAGGAAGCAATATTCCCATTTAACGGCTCGAAGGTAATCCGGAAGTTCCCATTCCAAAAAAAAAAGGGACTTGACTTCCCTGAAGCAACACGACCGAATACCTGAGGTCCCCGTCACAACTCGAAAAGCACCCCCTGCTTCCCGCCACAACTTGAGAAACACCACAAAATTATCCCCTCAATGCGAGATGAGGTAAATTTGTGCTTCAGAATCTCAAGAGAAATCCCACATTCCCGCTTGAAAGGCAAAACGGTATTGACACACTTTCTGCCACTCTGAAAGTTCTCTAACATCCGTCCCCATTGGAGAGTAGAGCACACTTTATGGACTCAACTTGAGAAGAGGCCATATTCCCATTAAAGGGTTCGAGAGTAATCTGGAAGTTTCCCTTCCAGCACAAAAGGGGAACTGACTTCCCTGAAGTAACTCCAGTGACTTCCTGAGGTCCCCGTCGCAACTGGCGTAGAACACCCAGCTTCCCGCCACAATTTGAGAAACACCACAAAATTATATACTCAATGTGAGATGAATAAATTTTGTGCTGCAGAATCTCAAGAGAAATCCCACATTTCCGCTCGAAAGGCAAAAGGGTACTTGACTCTCTTTAGGCGACTCAGAATGTTCCCTAACATCCGTCCTAGGGGAGAGGAGAACACACTTTATGGACTCAAAAAAGAGGCAATATTCCCATTAAAAGGCTCGAGAGTAATTCGGAAGTTCCCCTTCCAGCACAAAAGGAACATGACTTACCTGAAGTAACTCAAGTGAGTTCCTGAGGTCCCTGTAGCAACTCGAGAAGTACCCCAGCTTACCGCCGCAATTCAATAAACACCACAAAATTATCCCCTCAATGCGAGATGAGGAAATTTTGCTCTGCAGAATCTGAAGAGACATTCCACATTCGCTCTTCAAAGGCAAAAGTGTACTTGACGCCCTTTTTGCCAATCAGAAAGTTCCCTTACAAGCCATTCTCAATGGACAGGCGATCACAGTTTATGGACTCAATTCGAGATGAGGCCCTATTCTCATTTAACGGGTCGAAAGTAAACCAGAAGTTCCCCTTCCAACACCAAAGGGTACCTGACTTCCCTGAAGCAACCTGAGCGAGTTCCTGAGGTCCCCGTCGCAACTCGAGAAGTACACCCAGCTTCCCACAGAAACCCGTGAAACACCACAAAATTATACCCTCAATGCGAGATGAGGACATTTTACGCTGAAGAATCTCAAGAGAAGTACCACATTCCCTCTTGAAAGGCAAAAAGGGTATTTGACACCCTTTATGCGACTCAGAAATTTTACAAACTTCAATTCCCATTGTCGAGGATAACACAATTTATGGACTCAATTCGAGATGAGCCCCTATTCCCATTTAACGGCTCGAGAGAAAATTGGAAGTTCCCCTTCCAACACCAAAGGGGACCTGACTTCCCTGTAGCAACATGAGCGAGTTCCTGAGGTCCCCGTAGAAACTGGAGAAGTACCCCAGCTTCCCGCCGCAACCCAAGAAACACCACAAAATTATCTGCACAATGCAAGATGAGGAAATTTTGCACTACAGAATCTCAAGAGAAATACCACATTCCCTCTTGAAAGGCAAAAAGTTACTTGAAACCCTTTATGCGACTCAAAAAATTCTCTCACAGAGCCATTCCCAATGGACAGGAGCACAAAGTTTATGGACTCAATTTGAGATGAGCCCCTATTCCCCTTTAACGGCTCAAGAGTAAACCGGAAGTTCCCCTTCCAACACCAAAGGGGACCTGACTTCCCTGAAGTAACCCGAGCAAGTTCCTGAGATCCACGTCGCAACTCGAGAAGTACCCCAGCTTCCCGTTGCAACCTGAGAAACAATACAAAATTATCCCCTCAAAGCGAGATGAGGAAATTTTGCGCTGCAAAATCTCAAGAGAAATACCACATTCCCTTTTGAAAGGCAAAAGAATACTTGACACCCTTTATGCGACTTAGAAAATTCTCTCACAGAGCCGTCCCCATTGGACAGGAGTACACACTTTATGTACTCAATTTCAGATGAGCCCTTATTCCCTTTTAACGCCTCGAGAGTAACCGGAATTTCCCCTTCCAACAACAAAGGGGAACTGACTTCCCTGAAGCAACCCCAGCGAGTTCCTGAGGTCCCCGTCGCAACTCGAGAAGAACCCCCAGCTTCTGGCCGCAACACGAGAAACACCACAAAATGATCCCCTCAATGCGAAATGAGGAATTTTTGCGCTGCAGAATCTCAAGAGAAATACCACACTCCCTCTGGAAAGGCAAAAAGGTACTTGACACCCTTATTCGACTCAGAACGTTCCCTCACACAACCATCTCCATTGGAGAGGAGAACACACTTTATGGACTCAATTTGGGATGAGCCCCTGTTCACATTTAAGGGCACGAGAGGAAACCGGAAGTTCCTCTTCCAACACCAAAGGGAACCTGACTTCCCAGAAGCAACCCGAGCGAGTTCCTGAGGTCCCCATCGCAACACGAGAATTACCCCAGCTTTCAGAGTAAAAGTCGAGAAACACCACAAAATGATCCCCTCAATGCGAGATGAGGAAATTTTGCACTGCAGAATCTCAAGAGAAATACCACATTACCTCTTCAAAGGCAAAAGTGTACTTGAGAACTCTTTATGTGACTCAGAAAGTTCCCTCACAGTGCCGTTTCCATAGGAGAGGAGAACACACTTTATGGACTCAATTCGAGATGAGCCCCTATTCCCATTTAATGACTGGAGAGTAAACCGGAAGTTCCACTTCCAAGACCAAAGGGGACCTGACTTCCCTGAAGCAACCCGAGCGAGTTCCTGAGGTCCTTGTGGCTACTCGAGAAGTACACAGGACATCCTGCTGCAACTAGAGAAAGACCACAAAATGATCCCCTCAATGCGAGATGAGGAAATTTTGCGCTGCAGAATCTCAAGAGAAATACCACATTCCCTCTTGAAAGGCAAAAGGGTACTTTACACCCTTTATGCGACTCAGAAAATTATCTACACAGCTGTCCCCATCGGATAGGTGAACACACTTTATGGACTCAACTCCAGAAGATGCCACTTCCTTTTTAACAGCTCGAGAGTAATCGCGAAGTTCCTCTTCCAACAAAAAAGGGGACCTAACTTCCCTGTACCAATCCGAGCTAGTTCCTGAGGTCCCCGTCGCAACTCGAGAAGAACCCCCAGCTTCCTGCCGCATCTCGAAAAACACCACAACATTATCCCCTCAAGGCGAGATGAGGAAATTTGCACAGCACAATCAAGTGAAATTCCAAATTCCCGTCTGAAAGGCAAAAGGGTACTTGACACACTTTATTCAGTTCAGTTCAGTTCAGTCGCTCAGTCGTGTCCGACTCTCCGCAACCCCATGAATCACTGTTCCCCAAGCTTCCCTGTCCATCACCAACTCCCGGAGTTCACTCAAACTCATGTCCAGAGAGTTGGTGATTCTATCCAGCCATCTCATTCTCTGTCATCCCCTTCTCTTCCCGCCCCCAACATTTCCTAGCATCAGAATCGTTTCCAGTGAGTCAACTCGTCCCATGAGGTGGCCAAAGTATTGCAGTTTCAGCTTTAGCATCAGTCCTTCCAATGAACACCCAGGATTGATCTCCCTTAGAATGGACTGGTTGGATCTTCTTGCAGTACAAGGGACTCTCAAGAGTCTTCTCCAACACCACAGTTCAAAAGCATCAATTCTTCGGCAATCAGCTTTCCTCACAGTCCAACTCTCACATCCATACACGACCACGGGAAAAACCATAGCCTTGACTAGACGGACCTTTGTTGGCAAAGTGATGTCTCTGCTTTTTAATATACTATCAAGGTTGGTCATAATTTTCCTTCCTAGGAATAAGCACCTTTTAATTTCACGGCTGCAATCAGCATCTGCAGTTATTTTGGAGCCCCCAAAAAATAAAGTCTCACGCTGTTTCCATTGTTTTTCCATTAATTACTAGTGAAGTGGTGGGACAAGATGACATGATCCTCGTTTCCTGAATGTTGAGCTTCAAGCCAGCCTTTTCAATCTCCTCTTTCACTTTCATCAAGAGGCTTTTGAGTTCCTCTTCACTTTCTGCCCTAAGGGTGGAGTCATCTGCATATCTGAGGTTATTGATATTTCTCCCAGCAATCTTGATTCCAGCTTCTTCTTCTTCCAGCCAGCATTTCTCATGATGTACACTGCATATAAGTTAAATAAGCAAGGTGACAATATACAGCCTTGACGTAATCCTTTTCCTATTTGGAACCAGTCTGTTGTTCCATGTACAGTTCTGACTGTTGCTTCCTGACCTGCATACAGGTTTCTCAAGAGGCAGCTCAGGTGGTTTGGGATTCACATCTCTTTCAGAATGTTCCACAGTTTATTGTGATCCACACAGTCAAAGGCTTTGGCATAGTCAATGAAGCAGAAATAGATGTTTTTCTAGAACTCTCTTGCTTTCTCCAAGATCCAGCGGATGTTGGCAATTTGATCTCTGGTGCCTCTGCCTTTTCTAAAACCTTCTTGGACATCTGGGAGTTCACGGATCACATATTGCTGAAGCCTGGCTTGGAGAATTTTGAGCATGACTTTACCAGCGTGTGAGGTGAGTGCAATTGTGTGGTAGTTTGAGTATTCTTTGGCATTGCCTTTCTTTGGGATTGGAATAAAGACTGACCTTTTCCAGTCCTGTGGCCACTGCTGAATTTTCCAAATTTGTTGGCATATTGAGTGCAGCACTTTCACAGCATCATCTTTCAAGATTTGAAATAGCTCAACTGGAATTCCATCACTTCCACTAGCTTTGTTCGTAGTGATGCTTTCTAAGGCCAACTTGACTTCACATTCCAAGATGTCTGGCTCTAGGTCACTGATTCCATTTTCGTGACTATCCTGGTCGTGAAGATCTTTTTTGTACAGTTCTTCTCTGTATTCTTGCCACCTCTTCTTAATATCTTCTACTTCTGTTAGGTCCATACCATTTCTGTCCTTTATCGAGCCCATCTTTGCATGAAATATTCCCTTGGAATCTCTAATGTTCTTGAAGAGATCTCTTGTTTTTCCTGTTCTGTTGTTTTCCTCTCTTTCTTTGCATAGATCACTGAGGAAGGCTTTCTTATCGCTCCTTGCTTTTCTTTGAAACTCTGCATTCTAATGCTTATATCTTTCCCTTTCTCCTTTGCTTTTCGCTTCTCTTCTTTTCACAGCTATTTGTAAGGCCTCCTCAGACAGCCATTTTGCTTTTTTTGCATTTCTTTTGCATTTGGATGCTCTTGGTCCCTGTCTCCTGTACAATGTCACGAACCTCCGTCCAGAGTTCATCAGGCACTCTATCTATCAGATCTAGTCCCTTAAATCTATTTCTCACTTCCACTGTATAATCATAAGGGAGTTGATTTAGGTCATATCTGAATGGTCTAGGGGTTTTCCCCAGTTTCTTCAATTTAAGTCTGAATTTGGCAATAAGGAGTTCATGATCTGAGCCACTGTCAGCTCCTGGTCTTGTTTTTGCTAATTGTATAGAGCTTCTCTGTCTTTGGTTGCAAATAATATAATCAATCTGATTTCGGTTTTGACCATCTGGTGATGTCCACGTGTAGAGTCTTCTCTTGTGTTGTTGGAAGAGGGTGTTTGCTATGGCCAGTCCGTTCTCTTGATGAAACTCTATTAGCCTTGTCCCTGCTTCATTCCATTCTCCCAGGCCAAATTTGCCTGTTACTCCAGGTGTTTCTTGACTTCCTACTTTTGCATTCCATTCCCCTATAATGAAAAGGACATCTTTTTGGGGTGTTAGTTCTTAAAGGTCTTGTAGGTCTTCATAGAAGCATTCAACTTCGGCTTCTTCAGTGTTACTGGTTGGGGCATAGGCCTGGATTACTCTAATGTTGAATGGTTTGCCTTGGAAACGAACAGAAATCATTCTGTCGTTTTTAAGATTGCATCCACGTACTGCATTTCGGACTCTTTTGTTGACCATGATGGCTACTCCATTTCTTCTAAGGGATTCCTGCCCACAGTAGTAGATATAATGGCCATCTGAGTAAAATTCACCCATTCCAGTCCATTTTAATTCACTGATTCCTAGAATGTCTATGTTCACTCTTGCCATCTCCTGTTTGACCACTTCCAATTTGCCTTGATTCATGGACCGAACATTCCAGGTTCCTATGCAATATTGTTCTTCACAGCACCGGACCTTGCTTCTATCACCGGTCACATCCACAACTGGGTACTGGTTTTGCTTTTGCTCATCCCTTCATTCCTTCTAGAGTTATTTCTCCACTGATCTCCAGTAGCATACTGGGCACCTACCGATGTGGGGAATTCCTCATTCAGTATCCTGTCATTTTGCCCTTTGATACTGTTCATGGGGTTCTCAAAGCCAGTATACTGAAGTGGTTTGCCATTCCCTTCTCCAGTGGACCACATTCGGCTGTGGTCCATGTGATCAGATCAACTAGATTTCTGTGAATATGATTTCCGTGTGTCTGCCGTCTGATGCCCCCTTGCAATACCTACCATCTGATTTGAGTTTCTCTTACCTTGGGTGTGGGATATCTCTTCACAGATGCTCCAAGAAAGAGCAGCTGCTGCACCTTACCTTGGATGAGGGGTATGTCCGCAAGGCTACCCCTCCTGACCTTGAACGTGAGTAGCTCCTCTCGGCCCTCCCCTGCACAGCCACCGCCTATTGGACCTGGGGTGCCTCCTCTTGGCCGCTTGCCCTGGCCTCAAGCGTGGGGTAACTCCTCATGGCCACACATCTTTGCATGGTAGGTTGCGCCAGGGCCGGCGCCTCTCGCGTCTGCGCAGGCAGGGCCAGCATCTCTCGCGACTACACGGGTGGGGAAGGCGTCTCTCACGTCTGCGAGGGCAGGGCTGGAGTCTCTCGCGTCTGCACCGGCGGGGACAGCATCTCTTGCGTCTGAGCGGGCTGGGCCGGCGATTCTCCAGTCTCTGCGGGTGGGGCAGGTGTCTCTCGCGTGTGTGCAGGAGGGGCCGGGGTCTCTAGGGTCTGAGCAGGCGGAGCCGGCGACTCTCACGTCTGCCTGGGCGGGGCCAGTGTCACTCGCATCTGCGCGGAAGGGGCTGGGGTCTCTCGCATCTGCGCCGCGGGGTGAGACTCAGAAAATTCCCTCACACAGTCGTCCCCATTGGAGAGGAGAACCCACTTTATGGACTTAATTCGAGAAGAGGCCCTATTCCCATTTAACGGCTCGAGAGTAATCCGGAAGTTCCCCTTCCAACACAAAAGGGGAACTGCCTTCCCTGAAGAAACCCGAGCGAGTTCCTGAGGTCCCCGTCGCGACACCAGAAGTTCCCCCAGCTTCCCGTCGAAACTCGAGAAACACGAAAAAATTATCCCTGCAACGTGAGATGACGAAATTTTGCCCTGCCGAATATCAAGAGAAATGCCATTTCCCGCTTGAAAGGCAAAAGGGTACTTGACACCCTTTACATGACTCAGAAAGTTCCCTCACACCGCCGTCCCCATTGCACTTGATGCACTCAAAAATAAAAGGCCCTATTCCCATTTAATGGCTCCAGAGTAATCCCAAATTACCCTTTCCAACACAAAAGGGGATCTGACTTCAATGAAGTAAAAAAATGGAGTACCTGAGGTCCCCATGGCAACTCAAGAAGTAACCCAAGCTTCCCGCCGAAATCGAGAAATACCACAAAATTGTCCGCTCAATGCAAGATGGGGAAATTTTGCTCTGCAGAATCTCAAGAGAATGCCCACATTCCCGCTTCAAAGGCAAAAGTGTACTTGACACCATTTATGCGACTTTCAAATTTTCCTCACACAGGCGTCCCCTTTGGAGAGGAGAACACATATTATGCACTCAACTCGAGAAAGGCCCTATTCCAATTTAAAGGCTCGAGAGTAAACCGGAAATTCCCCTTCCAACAAAAAGGGCACCCGACTTCTCTGAAGCAACCCAAGCGAGTTCCTGAGGTCCCCGTTGCAACTCGAGAAGTACCCCAGCTTCCCGCTGCAACTCGAAAAAAACCACACAATTATCCCCTCAATGCGATTTGAGGAAATTTTGCGCTGCAGAACGTCAACAGAAATACAACATTCCCTCTTCAAAGGAAAAAAGGTACTTGACACCCTTTTTGCAACTCAGAAATTTCACTAACATCAGTCCCAATTGGAGAGGAGAACACTCTTTATGGACTCAATTCGAGATGAGGCCCTATTCCCATTTAACGGCTGGAGAGTAAACCAGAAATTCCCCTTCCAACACAAAAGGGGACCTGACTTCCATGAAGCAACCGGAGCAAGATCCTGAGGCCCCCTTCGCAACTCAAGAAGTACCCCCAACTTTCCGACGCAACAGGAGAAACCCAACAAAATTATCCCCTCACTGCGAGATGAGGAAATTTTATGCTGCAGAATCTCAAGAGAAATATCACATTCCCTCTTATAAGGCAAAAGGGTACATGACACCCTTTATGCGACTCAGAAAGTTCCATCAAACAGCCACCCCCAGTGGAGAGGAGAACACACTTTATGGACTCAATTCGAGATGAGGCCCTATTCCCATTTAATGGCTCGAGAGTAAACCGGAAGTTCTGCTTCCAACACAAAAGGGGATGTGTCTTCCCTGAAGCAACCCGAACGAGTTATTGAAGTCTCTGTCGCAACTCGAGACGTATCCCCAGCTTCCGCCGCAACTCGAGAAACAACACAAAATTATCCCCTCAATGTGAGATGAGGAAATACTGCGCTGCAGAATCTCAAGAGAAATATCACAACCTCTTGAAAGGCCAAATGGTATTTGAAACCCTTTATGTGACTTCGAAAGGACCCTCACACAGCTGTTACAATTGGAGAGGAGAACATACTTTATGGACTCAATTCGAGACGAGGCCCTATATCCATTTAACGGGTCGAGAGTAAACCGAAAGTTCCCCTTACAACACAAAAGGGGACCTGATTTCCCTGAAGCAACCCGAGCGAGTTCCTGAGGTCCCTGTTGCAACTCGGGAAATATCCCCAGCTTCTCCCCACATATAGAGAAACACAATAAAGTTTTCCACTCAATGCGAGATGAGGAAATTTTGCACCACAGAATCTCAAGAGAAGTACCACATTCCCTCTTGTAAGGCAAAAGGGTACTTGACACCCTTTATGCGACTCAAGAAGTTCCCTCACACATCCTTCCCCATTGGAGAGGAGAAAACATTTTATAGACTCAACTCGAAATGAGGCCCTATTCTCATTTAACGGCTGGAGAATAAACTGGAAGTTCCCCTTGCAACACAAAAGGGGACCTGACTTCCCTGAAACAACCCAAGCGAGTACCTGAGTTCCTCGTTGCAATTTGAGAAGTACCCCCAGATTCCCGCCGAAACACGAGAAAAACCACAAAATTATCCCCTCAATGCGAGATGATTAAATTTTCGCTACATAATCTCAAGAGAAACACCACATTCACTCTTGAAAGGCAAAAGGGTACTTGACACCCTTTATGCAACTCATAAATTTCCCTCAAACAGCCGTCCCCATTGGACAGGAGAACACATATTACAGACTCAATTCGAGATGAGGCCCTATTCCCATTTAACGGCTGGAGAGTAAACTGGAAGATCCCCTTCCAACACAAAAGGGGAACTGATTTCCCTGAAGCAACCCGAGCGAGTACCTAAGGTGCCCGTCGCAACACGAGAAGTACCCCCAGCTTCCCTCCGCAATTCGAGAAACACGACAAAATTATCCCCTGAATGTGAGATGAGAAAATTTTGCGCTGCAGAATCTCAAGAGTAATACCACATTCCCTCTTGAAAGGCAAAATGGTACTTGACACCCTTAATGCAACTCAGAAAATTCCCTAACACAGCCGTCCACATTGGAGAGGAGAACACAGTTTATGGACTCAATTCGAGATGAGGCCCTATTCCCATTTAACGGCTCGAGAGTAAACCGAAAGATCCCCTTCCAACACAAAAGGGGAACTGCCTTCCCTGAAGCAACCCGAGCGAGTTCCTGAGGTCCCCATCACAACTTGAGATGTACACCCAGCTTCCCGCCACAACTCGAGAAACACCATAAAATTATCCCCTCAATGCGAGATGAGGAAATTTTGGCTGTAGAATCTCAAGAGAAATACCACATTCCCTCTTGAAAGGCAAAACTGTGCTTGACACAGTTTATGCGACTCAGAATGTTCCCTTCACACAGCCGTCCCCATTGGAGATGAGAACACAATTTATGGACTCAATTCGAGATGAGGCAGTATTTCCATTTAACGGCTCGAGAGTAAACCGGAAGTTCCCCTGCCAACACAAAAGGGGACCTGACTTCCCTGAAGCAACCCGAGCGAGTTCCTGAGGTCCCTGTCGCAACTCCAGCAGTACCCCCAGCTTCCCGCCGCAACTCGGGAAACACCAGAAAATTATCCCCTCTATGCGATATGAGGAAAATTTGCGCTGCAGAATCTGAAGAGAAATACCACATTCCCTCTTGAAAGTCAGAAGTGTACTTGACACCCTTTATGCTACTCAGAAAGTTTCCTCACTCAGCTGTCCCTATTGGACAGGAGAACACACTTTATGGACTCAATTGGGATGAGCCCCTATTCCGATTTAACGGCTCGAGAGTAAACCGGAAGTTCCACTTCCAACAAAAAAGGGACCTGACTTCTCTGAAGCAACCCGAGCAATTTCCTGTGGTCCCCGTCACAACTCGAGAAGTACCCCCAGCTTCCCACTGCAACTCGAGAAACACCACAAAATTATCCCCTCAATGCGAGATGAGGAAATTTTCACTGCAGAATCTCAAGAGAAATCCCACATTAACGTTTGAAAGGCAAAAGGTTATTGACAATATTTATGCGACTCAGAAAGTTCCCTCACACAGCCGACCCCATTGGGGAGGAGAACACACATTATGGACTCAATTCGAGAAGAGGCCCTATCCAATTTAACGGCTCGAGAGTAATCCGGAAGTTCCAATTCCAACACAAAAGGGGACCTGACTACCCCGAAGAAACCTGAGCGAGTTCCTGAGGTCCCCGTCACAACTCGAGATGTACCCCCAGATTCCAGCCCCAAATCGTGGAACACCACAGAATTATCCCCTCAATGCGTGACGAGGAAATGTTGCGCTGCAGAGTCTCAAGAGAAATCCCACATTCCTGCTTGAAAGGCAAAAGGGAACTTGACACACTTTATGCGACTCAGAAAGTTCCCTCAGACTGCCGTCCCCATTGGAGAGGAGACCACACTTTATGGACTCAACTCAAGAAGAGGCCCTATTCTTATTTAACAGCTGCAGAGTAATCCATAAGTTCACCTTCCATCACAAGAGGGGATCTGGCTTCCCTGAAGAAACTCGAGCGAGTTCCTGAGGTCCCGTTGCACCTCGAGAAGTACCCCCAGCTTCCTGCCCCAAAACGTGAAACACCACAGATTATCCCCTCAATGCGTGATGAGGAAATTTTGCGCTGCAGAGTCTCAAGAGAAATCCCACATTCTCGCTTGAAAGGCAAAAGGGAACTTGACACCCTTTATGCGACTCAGAAATTTCCCTCGGACAGCCGTCCCCATTGGAGAGGAGAACACACTTTATGTACTCAACTCAAAAAGAGGCCCTATTCCCATTTAACAGCTGCAGAGTAATCCATAAGTTCACCTTCCAGCACAAGAGGGGACCTGATTTCCCTGAAGCAACACGAGCGAGTTCCTGAGGTCATTTCGCACCTCGAGAAGTACCCCAGCTTCCTGCCGCAACTCGAGAAACACCCCAAAATTATCCCCTCAATGCGAGAGGAGGAAATTTTGCGCTGCAGAATTTCAAGAGAAATACCACATTCCCTCTTGAAAGCAAAAGGGTACTTGAAACCCTTCATGAGACTGAGAAATTTCACTAACGTCAGTCCCGTTTGGAGAGGAGAACACACTTTATGGATTCAATTCGAGATGAGGGCCTACTCACTTTTAACTTCTCTAGAGTAAACTGGAAGTTCCCCTTCCAACAAAAAAGGGGACCTGACTTCCGTGAAGCAACCCGAGCGAATTCCTGAGGTCCCGGCCACAATTCGCGAAGTACCCCCACCTTCACGCCGCAATTCGAGAAACACTAAAAAATTATCCCCTCAATGCGAGATGAGGAAATTTTGCGCTGCAGAATATTAAGATAAATATCACATTCCCTCCTGAAAGCAAAAAGGGTACATGACATCCTTTATGCGACTCAGAAAGTTTCCTCACACAGCCGTCCCCTTTGTACAGGAGATCATACTTTATGGACTCAATTCTAGATGGGCCCCTATACCAATTTAATTTCGCGAGAGTATACCGAAATTTCCCTTTCCGACACAAAAGGGGACCTGACTTTCCTGAAGTAACCAGACCGAGTTCTTGAGGTCCCGGTCGCAACTCCAGAATTACACCCAGCTTCCCACCGCAACTCGGAAAACACAACAAAATTAACCCCTCAATGCGAGATGAGTAAATTTTGCGCTGCAGAATCTCAAGAGAAATACCACATTCCCTCTTGAAAGGCAAAAGGGTACTTGACACCCTTTATGCGTTTCAGAAATTTCACTACCATCAGTCCCCATTGGAGAGGAGAACACTCTTTATGGACTCAATTCTACATGAGGACCTTTTCCCATTTAACGGCTCAATAGTAAATTGCAAGTTCCCCTCCCAACACCAAAGGGGACCTGACTTCCGTAAAGCAACCCGAGCGAGTTCCTGAGGTCCCCGTCGCAACTCGAGAAGTACCCCGAGCTTCCCGCCGCAACACGAGAAACAACACAAGACTATTCCCTCAAAGCGAGATGAGGAAATTTTGTGCTGCAGAATCTAAAGAGAAATACCACATTCCCTCTTGAAAGCAAAACGGAACTTGACAACCTTTATGCGACTCAAAAAGTTCCCTCACACTGCCGTCCTCATTGGACATGAGAACACACTTTATGGACTCAATTCGAGATGAGCCTCTATTCCCATTTAACGGCTCGCAAGTAAACCGGAAGTTCCCCTTCCAACACAAAAGGGGACCTGACTTCCCTGAAGCAACCCGAGCGAGTTCCTGAGGTCCCCGTCGCAACTCGAAAAGTACCCCTAGCTTCCCGCCGTAACTCGAGAAACACCACAAAATTATCCCCTCAATGTGAGAGGAGGAAATTTGGCGCTGCATAATCTCAAGAGAAATACCACATGCCCTCTTGAAAGGCAAAAGGGTAATTTACACACTTTATGCGACTCAGAAATTTAACTTACATCAGTTTCCATTGGAGAGGAGAACAGACTTTATAGACTCAATTCGAGATGAGGCCCTATTCACATTAAATGGACCAAGAGTAAACCGAAAGTTCCCCTTCTAAAACCAAAGGGGACCTGACTTCCGTGAAGAAACCCGGGCGAGTTCCTGAGGTCCCCGTCGCAACTCGAGAAGTACCCCAAGCTTCCCGCCGCAAATTGAGAAACACCACAAAATTATCCCCTCAATGCGAGATGAGGAAAGTTTGCGCTGCAGAATCTCAAGAGAAATACCACATTCCCTATTGAAAGGCAAAAGGGTACTTGACATCCTTTACGCTTCTCAGAAATTTCACTATCATAAGTCCCCATTAGACAGGAGAACACACTTTATGGACTCAATTCGAGATGAGCCCTACTCCCATTTAACGGCTCTAGAGTAAACCGCAAGTTCCCCATCCAACACAAAAGGGGACCTGACTTCCCTGAAGCACTCCGAGCGAGTTCCTGTGGTCCCCGTCGCAACTCGAGCAGTAGCCACAGCTTCCCGCTGCAACTTGAGAAACAACACAAAATTATCCCCTCAATGTGAGATGAGGAAATTTTGCGCTTCAGAATCTCAAGAGAAATACCACATTCCCTCTTGAAAGGCAAAAGAGTACTTAACACCCTTTATGCGACTCAGAAAGTTCCCTCACACAGCCTTACCCATTGGACAGGAGAACAAACTTTAAGGAGTCAATTCGAGATGAGCCCCTATTCCCATTTAACAGCTCGAGAGTAAACCGGAAGTTTCCCTTACAACACCAAAGGGGACCTGACCTCCCTGAAGCAACACGAGTGAGTTCCTGAAGTCTCCATCGCAACTCGAGAAGTACCACCAGCTTCCCGCCGCAACTTGAGAAACACCACAAAATTATCCCCTCAATGAGAGATGAGGAAATTTTGCGCTGCAGTATCTCAAGAGAAATTTCAAATTCCCTCTTGAAAGGCAAAAGGGTACTTGACACCCTATATGCGACTCAGAAAGTTTCCTCACACAGCCGTCCCCATTGGAAAAGAGAACACACTTTATGCACTCAACTCGAGATGAGGCCCTATTCGCATTTAACGGCTTGAAAGTATACCGGAAGTTCTCCTTACAACACAAAAGGGGAACTGACTTCCCTGAAGCAACCCGAGCGAGTTCCTGAGGTCCCCGTCACAACTCGTGAAGTACCCCCAGCTTCCCGTCGCCACTAGAGAAACACCACAAAATTATCCCCTCAATGTGAGATGAGGAAATTTTCTCTGTATTATCTGAAAAGTAATCCCACATTCCATCTTGACACACAAAAGGGTAATTAACACCCTTTACTCGACTCAGAAAGTTCTCTCACACAGCCGACCCCATTGGAGAGGAGATCACAGTACATGGAATTAATTCGAGATTAGGCCCTATTTGCTTTTAACGGCTGAAGAGTAAAACGGAAATTCCTCTTGCAACCAAAAGGGTCCTATGTTCCCTGAATCAACCCGAGCGGGTTGATGAGGTCCCCGTCGCAATTCGAGAATTACACCCAGCTTCCCATCGCAAATCGAGAAGCACCACAAAATTATCCCCTCAATGCGAGATGAGGAAATTTTGCGCTGCAGAATCTCAAGAAAATACCACATTCCTTTTTAAAGGCAAAAGGATACTTGAAACCCTTTATGCGACTCAGAAAGTTCCCTCACACAGCCGTCCACATTGGACAGGAGAATACACTTTATGGAATCAATTCGAGATGAGTCCCTATTCCCATTTAACGGCTCGAGAGGAAACCGGATTTTCCCCTTCCAACAACAAAGGGGGCCTGACTTCCCTGAAGCAACCCGAGCAAGTTCCTGAGGTCCCCATTGCAACTCAAGAAGTACCCCCAGCTTCCCGCCGCAACTCGAGAAACACCACAAAATTATCCCCTCAATGTGAGATGAGGAAATTTTGCGCTGCAGAATCTCAAGAAAATACCACATTACCTCTTGAAAGGCAAAAGGGTACTTGACACCCTTTATGCGACTCAAAAAGTTCCCTCACTCAGCCGTCCTCATTGGACAGGAGAACACACCTTACGGACTCTACACGAGAAGAGGCCCTATTCCCATTAAAGGGCAGGAGATAATACGGAAGTTCCCGTTCCAGCACAAAAGGGGACCTAACTTCCCTGAAGCAACCAGAGCGAGTTCCTGAGGTCCCCGACGCAACTTGAGAAGCACCCCCAGCTTCCCGCCGCAACTCGTGAAACACCACAAAATTATCCCATCAATGTGAGATGAGGAAGTTTTGCGCTGCAGAATCTCAAGTGAAATACCACATTCCCTATTGAAAGGCAAAAGGGTACTTGACACCCTTTACGCGTTTCAGAAATTTCACTACCATCAGTCCCCATTGGAGAGGAGAACACACTTTATGGACTCAATTCTACATGAGGACCTTTTCCCATTTAACGGCTCAATAGTAAATTGCAAGTTCCCCTCCCAACACCAAAGGGGACCTGACTTCCGTGAAGCAACCCGAGCGAGTTCCTGAGGTCCCCGTCGCAACTCGAGAAGTACCCCGAGCTTCCCGCCGCAACACGAGAAACAACACAAGACTATTCCCTCAAAGCGAGATGAGGAAATTTGTGCTGCAGAATCTAAAGAGAAATACCACATTCCCTCTTGAAAGCAAAACGGAACTTGACAACCTTTATGCGACTCAAAAAGTTCCCTCACACTGCCATCCACATTGGACATGAGAACACACTTTATGGACTCAATTCGAGATGAACCACTATTCCCATTTAATGGCTCGAGAGTAAACCGGAATTTCCCCTTCCAACACAAAAGGGGACCTGACTTCCCTGAAGCAACTCGAGCGAGTTCCTGAGGTCCCCATCGCAACTCGAGAAGTACCCACAGCTTCCTACCGCAACTTGAGAAACACCACAAAATTATCCTCTCAATGAGAGATGAGGAAATTTTGCGCTGCAGTATCTCAAGGGAAATTTCTAATTCCCTCTTGAAAGGCAAAGGGTACTTGACACCCTTTATTCGACTCAGAAAGTTCCCTAACACAGCCGTCTCATTTGGACAGGAGAACACACTTTATGGACTCAATTTGAGATGAGCCCCTATTCCCATTTAACGGTTCGACAGTAAACCGGAAGTTCCCCTTAAAACAAAAAGGGGCCCTGACTTCCCGGAAGCAATCCGAGCGAGTTCCTGAGGTCCCCGTCTCAACTCGGGAATTACCTCCAGCTTCTGACCACAACTCGGGAAACACCACAAAATTATCCCCTCAAAGCGAGATGAGGAAATTTGGCTCTGCAGAATCTCAAGAGAAATACCACATTCCCTCTTGAACGGCAAAAGATTACCTGACACACTATATGCGACTCAGAAAGTTTCCTCAAACAGCTGTCCCCATTGGAAAGGAGAACACACTTTATGCACTCAATTCGAGATGAGGCCCTATTCCCATTTAATGGCTTGAGAGTATACTGGAAGTTTTCCTTCCAACACAAAAGGGGACCTGACTTCCCTGAAGCAACCCGAGCGAGTTCCTGAGGTCCCCGTAGCAACTCGAGAAGTACCCCCAGCTTCCCGTCGCAACTAGAGAAACACCACAAAATTATCCCCTCAATGTGACATGAGGAAATTTTCTCTACATTATCTGAGGAGTAATCCCACATTCCATCTTGACACGCAAAAATGTAATTAACACCCTTTACTCGACTCAGAAAGTTCTCTCACACAGCCCACCCCATTGGAGAGGAGAACACAGTATATGGAATTAATTCGAGATTAGGCCCTATTTCCTTTTAATGGCTGAAGAGTAAAACGGAATTTCCTCTTGCAACCAAAAGGGTCCTGAGTTCCCTGAATTAACCCTAGTGGGTTGATGAGGTCCCCGTCGCAATTCGAGAATTACACCCAGCTTCCCGCTGCTACTCGAGAAACACCACAAAATTATCCCCTCAATGTGAGGTGAGGAAATTTTCTCTGCATTATCTGAAGAGTAATCCCACATTCCATCTTAACACACAAAAGGGTAATTAACACCATTTACGCGACTCAGAAAATTCCCTCACACAGCCTTCCTCATTGGACAGGAGAACCCACCTTACGGACTCAATTCGAGATGAGCCACTATTCCCATTTAACGGCTAGAGAGTAAACCGGAAGTTCCTTTTCCAACACAAGAGGGGACCTGACTTCCCTGAAGCAACCAGAGAGAGTTCCTGAGGTCCCCGTCGCAACTCGAGAAGTACCCCCAGCTTCCCGCCGAAACTCGAGAAACATCACACAATTATCCCCTCAATGCGAGAGGAGGAAATTTTGCACTGCAGAATCTCAAGTGAAATACCACATTCCCTCTTGAAAGGCAAAAGGGTACTTGACACCCTTTATGCGACTCATAAAGTTCCCTCACACAGCTGTCCACTTTGGACACGAGAACACACTTTATGGACTCAATTCGAGATGAGCCCCTGTTCCCATTTAATGGCTCGAGAGTAAACCGGAAGTTCCCTTTCCAACACAAAATGGGACCTGACTTCCCTGAAGCAACCCAAGCGAGATCCTGAGGTCCCCAACTTTACTCAAGAAGTTCCGCCAGCTTCCCGGTGCAACTCCAGAAACACCACAAAATTATCCACTCAGTGCGAGTTGAGGAAATTTTGCACTGCAGAATCTCAAGAGAAATACCACATTCACTCTTGAAAGGCAAAAGTGTACTTGACACCCTTTATGCAATTCAGAAAGTTCCCTCAACAGCCGTCCCTTTGGACAGGAGAACACACTTTATGGACTCAATTTGAGATGAGCCTTTCTTCCCATTTAACGGCTCTAGAGTAACCCGGAAGTTCCCCTTTCAACAAAAAAGGGGACCTTACTTCCCTGAAGCAATGTGAGCGAGTTCC
Source organism: Moschus berezovskii (assembly GCF_049115385.1). Classification (NCBI taxonomy): domain Eukaryota; kingdom Metazoa; phylum Chordata; class Mammalia; order Artiodactyla; family Moschidae; genus Moschus; species Moschus berezovskii. Next base: position 321,526 of record NC_142469.1, on the reverse strand, counting down.
TGAGGTCCTTGTCGCACCTCGAGAAGTACCCCAAGCTTTCCGCCACAACTTGAGAAACACCACAAAAATATCCCCCCAATGCGAGATGAGGAAATTTTGAGCTGTAGAATCTCAAGACAAATCCCACATTCCCTCTTGAAAGGCAAAAGGGTACTTGACTCCCTTTATATGACTCAGAATGTTCCCTAACATCCATCGTCAGTGGAGAGGAGATCACACTTTATGGACTCAAATCGAGAAGAGGCAATATTCCATTTAACGACTCAAGAGTATTCCGGAATTTCCCCCTTCTAACACAAAGGGGGACTTGATTTCCCTGAAGTAATCCCAGCGAGTTCCATGGTCCCTGTCGCAACTCGAGAAGTACCCCCTGCTTCCCGCCGCAAGTGGTAAAACACCACCAAATTATCCCATCAATGCTAAATGAGGTATTTTGTGCTGCAGAATCTCAAGAGAAATCACTCATTCCCGCTTGTAAGGCAAAAGGGTACTTGACTCCCTTTAGGCGACTCAGAAAGTTCCCTAAACTCAGTCCCCATTGGAGAGGAGAACACATTTTAAGGACTGATATCGGGAACAGGCCCTATTCACATTAAAGGGCTCAAGAGTATTCCGAAAGTTCCCCTTCCAGCATAAAAGGGGCCTGACTTCCCTGAAGTAACTCGAGTGAGTTCCTGAGGTCCCCGGCGCAACTCGAGAAGTACCACCAGATTCCCGGCGCAATTCGAGAAACACAACAAAATTATCCCCTCAATGCGAGATGAGGAAATTTTGTGCTACAGACTCTCAAGAGAAATCAAGCACTCCGGCATGAAAAGCAAAAGGGTACTTGATTCCCTTTAGGCGACTCAGAATGGTCATTAATATCCGTCCTCAGTGGAGAGGAGAACACACTTTATGGACTCAAATCGAGAAGAGGCAATTTTCCCATTAAATGGCTCGAGAGTAATCCGGCAGTTCCCATTCCAACACAAAAGCGGACCTGACTTCCCTGAAGTAACTCGAGTGAGTTCCTGAGGTCCCCGTCGCAACTCGAGAAACACCACAAAATTATCCCCTCAATGGGAAATGAGGAAATTTTGCGCTGCAGAATCTCAAGAGAAATCCCACATTCCCGCTTGAAAGGCAAAAGCATACTTGACTCCATTTAGGCGACTCAGAGTGGTCCCTATCATCTGTCCAGAGTGGAGAGGAAAACACACTTTATGGACTCAAATAGATAGGAGGCAATATTCCCATTTAATGGCTTGAGAATAATCCGGAAGTTCCCCTTACAACACAAAAGGGGATTTGACTTCGCTGAAGCAACCGCAGCAATTTCCTGAGGTCCCCTTCGCAACTCGGGAAGTACCCCTGATTCCCTCTGCAATACGAGAAACACCACAAAATTATCCCCTCATTGGTAGTTGAGGAAATTTTGCGCTGCAAAATCTCAAGAGAAATCCCAATTTTCCACTTGAAAGGCAAAAGCGTACTTGACTCCCTTTAGGAGACTCAGAATGGCCCCTACATCCGTCCAGAGTGGAGAGGAGAACACACTTTATTGACTCAAATAGAGAAGAGGCAATATTCCCATTAAAGGGCTCGAGAGTAATCCGGAAGTTCCCCTTCCAGCACAAAAGCGGACCTGACTTCCCTGAAGTAAGTAACTCGAGTGAGTTCCTGAGGTCCCCATTGCAACTCGAGAAGAACCCCCAGCTTCCCGCCACAATTCGCGAAACACCACAAAATTATCCATTCAATGCGAGATGAGGAAAATTTGCTCTGCAGAATGTCAAGAGAAATCCCACTATCCTCTTGAAAGGTTAAAGGGTACTTGACACACTTTTTTCAGTTCAGTTCAGTTCAGTCGCTCAGTCGTGTCCGACTCTCCGCCAAGCCTCCCTGTCCATCACCAACTCCCTGAGTTCACTCAAACTCATGTCCACAGTGTCGGTGATTCTATCCAGCCATCTCATTCTCTGTCGTCCCCTTCTCCTCCCGCCCCCAACATTTCCTAGCAACAGAATCTTTTCCAGTGAGTCAACTCGTCGCCTGAGGTTGCCAAAGTATTATAGTTTCAGCTTTAGCATTAGTCCTTCCAATGAACACCCAGGATTGATCTCCCTTAGAATGGACTGGTTGGATCTTTTTGCAGTACAAGGGACTCTCAAGAGTCTTCTCCAACACCACAGTTCAAAAGCATCAATTCTTCGGCAATCAGCTTTCTTCACAGTCCAACTCTCACATCCATACATGACCACGGGAAAAACCGTAGCCTTGACTAGACGGACCTATGTTGGCAAAGTAATGTCTCTGCTTTTTAATATACTATCAAGGTTGGTCATAACTTTCCTTCCTAGGAATAAGCACCTTTTAATTTCATGGCTGCAATCAGCATCTGCAGTGATTTTGGAGCCCCCCCAAAAAAAGTCTGACACTGTTTCCACTGTTTTTCCATCTATCTCCCGTGAAGTGATGGGACCAGATTCCATGATCCTTGTTTTCTGAATGTTGAGCTTCAAGCCAACCTTTTCACTCTCCTCTTTCACTTTCATCAAGAGGCTTTTGAGTTCCTCTTCACTTTCTGCCCTAAGGGTGGTGTCATCTACATATCTGAGGTTATTGATATTTCTCCCAGCAATCTTGATTCCACCTTGTTCTTCTTCCAGCCTAGCATTTCTCATAATGTACTCTGCACATTAGTTAAATAAGCTGGGTGACAAAATACAGCCTTGACGTAATCCTTTTCGTATTTGGAACCAGTCTGTTGTTGCATGTACAGTTCTGACTGTTGCTTCCTGACCTGCATACAGGTTTTTCAAGAGGCAGGTCAGGTGGTCTGGGATTCCCATCTCTTTCAGAATGTTCCACAGTTTATTGTGATCCACACAGTCAAAGGCTTTGGCATAGTCAATGAAGCAGAAATAGATGTTTTTCTGGAACTCTCTTGCTTTCTCCATGATCCAGCGGATGTTGGCAATTTGATCTCTGGTGCCTCTGCCTTTTCTAAAACCTTCTTGAACATCTGGGAGTTCACGGATCACATATTGCTGAAGCCTGGCTTGGAGAATTTTGAGCATGACTTTACCAGCGTGTGAGGTGAGTGCAATTGTGTGGTAGTTTCAGTATTCTTTGGCATTGCCTTTCTTTGGGATTGGAATGAAGACTGACCTTTTCCAGTCCTGTGGCCACTGCTGAGTTTTCCAAATTTGTTGGCATATTGATTGCAGCACTTTCACAGCATCATCTTTCAAGATTTGAAATAGCTCAACTGGAATTCCATCACTTCCACTAGCTTTTTTCGTAGTGATGCTTTCTAAGGCCCACTTGATTTCACATTCCAAGATGTCTGGCTCTAGGTCAGTGATCACATTTTCGTGACTATCCTGTTCGTTAAGATCTCTTTTTTACAGTTCTTCTGAGTATTCTTGCACCTCTTCTTAATATCTTCTGCTTCTGTTAAGTCCATACCATTTCTGTTCTTTATCGCGCCCATCTTTGCATGAAATGTTCCCTTGGAATCTCTAATGTTCTTGAAGAGATCTCTTGTTTTTCCTATTCTGTTGTTTTCCTCTATTTCTTTGCATAGATCACTGAGGAAGGCTTTCTTATCTCTCCTTGCTATTCTTTGGAACTCTACATTCAGATGCTTATCTTTTTCCCTTTCTCCTTTGCTTTTCGCTTCTCTTCTTTTCACAGCTATTTGTAAGGCCACCTCAGACAGCCTTTTTGCTTTTTTTTGCATTTCTTTTCCATGGGGATGCTCTTGGTCCCTGTCTCCTGTACAATGTCACGAACCTCCGTCCAGAGTTCATCAGGCACTCTATCTCTCAGATCTAGTCCCTTAAATCTATTTCTCACTTACACTGTATAATCATAAGGGAGTTGATTTAGGTCATATCTGAATGGTCTAGGGGTTTTCCCCAGTTTCTTCAATTTAAGTCTGAATTTGGCAATAAGAAGTTCATGATCTGAGCCACAGTTAGCTCCTGGTCTTTTTTTTTTTGCTAACTGTATACAGCTTCTCCTTCTTTGGCTGCAGAGAATATAATCAATCTGATTCCGGTTTTGACCATCTGGTGATGTCCACGTGTAGAGTCTTCTCTTGTGTTGTTGGAAGAGCGTGATTGCTATGACCAGTGGGTTCTCTTGACAAAACTCTATTAGACTTGGCCCTGCTTCATTCCGTGCTCCAAGGCCAAATTTGCCTCTTAGTCCAGGTGTTTCTTGACTTCCTACTTTTGCATTCCAGTCACCTCTAATGAAAAGGACTTCTTTTTTGCGTGTTAGTTCTAAAAGGTCTTGTAGGTCTTCATAGAACCGTTCAACTTCGGCTTCCTCAGTGTTACTGGTTGGGGCATAGGCCTGGATTACTCTAATGTTGAATGGTTTGCCTTGGAAACGAACAGAAATCATTCTGTCGTTTTTAAGATTGCATCCAAGTACTGCATTTCAGACTCTTTTGTTGACCATGATGGCTACTCCATTTCTTCTAAGGGATTCCTGCCCACAGTAGTATATATAATGGTCATCTGAGTTAAATTCACACATTCCAGTCCATTTTCATTCACTGATTCCTAGAATGTCTATGTTCACTCTTGCCATCTCCTGTTTGACCACTTCCAATTTGCCTTGATTCATGGACCGAACATTCCAGGTTCCTATGCAATATTGCTCTTTACAGCACCAGACCTTGCTTCTATCACTGGTCACATCCACAACTGGGTACTAGTTTTGCTTTTGCTCCATCCCTTCATTCCTTCTAGAGTTATTTCTCCACTGATCTCCAGTAGCATACTGGGCACCTACCGATGTGGGGAATTCCTCATTCAGTATCCTGTCATTTTGCCCTTTGATACTGTTCATGGGGTTCTCAAGGCAAGTATACTGAAGTGTTTTGCCATTCCCTTCTTCAGTGGACAACATTCGACTGTGGTCCATGTGTTCAGATAGACTAGATTACTGTGATTATTATTTCAATGTGTCTGCCCTCTGATGCCCCCTCGCAATACCTACCATCTTATTTGAGTTTCTCTTACCTTCGGTGTGAGATATCTCCTCACAGCTGCGCCAAGGAAGCGCAGCTGCTGCACCTTACCTTGGATGAGGGGTATGTCCGCAAGGCTGCCCCTCCTGACCTTGAACGTGAGTAGCTCCTCTCGAGCCTCCCCCGCACAGCCACCACCTATTCGACGTGGGGTACCTTCTCTTGGCCACGTGCCCTGACCTCAGGCATGGCGAAACTCCTCATGGCCACACATCTTTGCATGGTCGGTTGCGCCATGGCCAGTGTCTCTCCTGTCTGCGCAGGCGGGGCCGGCGTCTCTCACGACTGCATGGGCTGGGCCGGAGATTCTCTCTTCTGCGCTGGCGGTGCCAGCGACTTGGAGTCTGCGCAGGAGGAGCTGGGGTCTCTCGCATATGTGAGATAGGGAAGGCTTCTCTTGTGTCTGCACGGGAGGGGACGGCATCTCTCGTGTCTGAGCTGCCCGGTGAGACTCAGAAAATTCCCTCACACAGTCGTCCCCATTGGAGAGGAGAACACACTTTATGGACTTAACTCGAGAAGAGGCCCTATACCCATTTAACGACTGGAGAGTAATCCCGAAATTCCCCTTCCAACACAAAAAGGGACCTGACTTCCCTGAAGCAACCAGAGTGAATTCCAGAGGTCCTCTTCGCTACTCGAGAAGTTCCCCCAGCTTCCCGCCACCACTCGAGAAACACAACAAAATTATTCTGTCAATGCAAGATCAGGAAATTTTGCTCTTTACAATTCAAGAGAAATCCCAAGTTCCGGCTGGAAAGGCAAAACTGTACTTGACACCCTTTATGTGATTCAGACAGTTCCCTAACACAGGTGTCCACATTGGAGAGGAGAACACAATTTATGGACTCAACTTGGGAAGAGGCACTATTCCCATTAAACGGCTCGAGAGTAATCCCAAAATTCCCCTTCCAGCACTAAAGGGTACCTAACTTCCCTGAAGCAAACCGAGCGAGTTCCTGAGGTCCGCGTCGCAACTCGAAAAGTACCCCCAGCTTCCCGCCGCAACTCGAGAAAAAACACAAAATTATCCCCTCAATGCGAGATGAGGAAAGTTTGCGCTGCAGAATCTTAAGAGAAATACCACATTCCCTCTTGAAAGGCAAAGGGTCCCTGACACCCTTTATGCAACTCAAAAATTTCACTAACATCAGTCCCAATTGGAGAGGAGAAGACACTTTATGGACTCAATTCAAGATGAGCCCCTATACCCATTTAACGGCTCAAGAGTAAACCGGAAGTTCACCTTCCAACACAAAAGGGAACCTGACTTCCCTGAAGCAACCCGAGTGAGTTCCTGAGGTCCCCGTCACAACTCGAGGAGTACACCAAGTTTCCCGCCGCAACTCGAGAAACACCACAAAATTATCCTCTCAATGCGAAATGAGGAAATTTTGTGCTGCAGAATCTCAAGGAAATCCCACATTCCCGCTTGAAAGGCAAAAGTTAGTTGACACCCTTTATGCGACTCAGAAAGTTCCCTCACACAGCCGTCCCCATTGGACAGGAGAATACACTTTATGGACTCAATTCGAGATGAGGCCCTAAGCCCATTTAACGGCTCGAGAATAAACCGGAAGTTGCCCTTCCAACACGTAAGGGGAACTGACTCTCCTGAAGCAACCCCAGCGAGTTCCTGAGGTCCCTGTCGCAACTCGAGAACTAACCCCAGATTCCTGACGCAACTCGAGAAACACCAGAAAATTATCCCCTCAATGCGAGATGAGGAATTTTTCGCTGCAGAATCTCAAGAGTAATCCCACATTCCCTCTTGAAAGGCAAAAGGGAACTTGACACCCTTTATGCGACTCAGAAAGTTCCCTCACACAGCTGTCCCCATTGCAGAGGAGAACACACTTTATGGACTCAATTCGAGATAAGGCCCTATTTCCAATTAAGGGCTCAAGAGTAAACCGGAAGTTCCCCTTCCAACACAAGAGATGACCTTTCTTCCCTGAAGAAACCCGAGCAAGGACCTGAGGTCCCGGTCACAACTCGAGAAGTACCACCAGCTTCCCGCCGTAAATCAGGAAACTACACCAAATTATCCCCTCAGTGCGAGATGAGGAAATATTACATGCGGAATCTCAAGAGAAATACCACATTCCCTCTTGAAAGGCAAAAGGGTACTTCACACCCTTTATGTGACTCAGAAAATTGACTAACATCAGTCCCCATTGCAGAGGAGAACACACATTAAGGACTCAATTCGAAATGAGGCCCTATTCACATTTTACGGCTCGACAGTAAACTGGAAGGTTCCCTTCCAACACAAAAGGGGACCTGATTTCCCTGAAGCAACCAGAGAGCATTTCTGAGGTCCCAGTCGCACCTGGAGAAGTACCCCCATCTTCCCGCCGCAACTCGAGAAACACCAAAAATTATCCCCTCAATGGGAGAGGAGGACATTTTGCCATGAAGAACCTCAGGAGAAATCCCACATTACCGCTTCAAAGTGAAAAGGGTACTTGACACACTTTAGGCCACTCAGAATGGTATCTAACATCCGTCCTCAGTGGAGACGAGAACACCCTTTATGGACTCAACTTGAAAAGATGCCCTATTCCCATTAACAGGCTCGAGAGTAATCCGGAAGTTCCCCTTCCAACACAAAAGGGGACTTGATTTCATTGAAGCAACACGAGAGAGTTCCTGAGGTCCCCGTCACAACTCGAGAAATACCCCCTGATTCCCGCCGCAACTCGAGAAACACCACAAAATTATCCCCTCAATGCGAGATGAGGAATATTTTGCTGCATAATCTAAAGAGTAATGCCACATTCCCTCTTGAAAGGCAAAGGGGAACTTGGCACCCTTTATGTGACTCAAAAAGTTCCCTCACACAGCGGTCTGCATTGGAGAGGAGAACACACTTTATGGACTCAATTCGAGATGAGGCCCTATTCCCTTTTCATGGATCGAGAGTAAATCGGAAGTTCCCCTTCCAACACAAAAGGGAACCTGACTTCACTGATTAAACCAGAGCGAGTTCCTGAGATTTCAGTAGCAACTCGAGATGTACCCCGAGCTTCCTGCCGTTAATCGAGAAACACCACAAAATTATCCCCTCAATGGGAGATGAGGAAATTTTGCGCTGCAGAATCTCAAGAGAATTACCACATTTCTTCTTGAAAGGCAAAAGGTTACTTGACACCCTTTATGCGACTCAGAAACTTCCCTCACACAGCCATCAGCATTGGAGAGGAGAATTCAGTTTATGGACTCAATTCGAGATGATGCCCTATTCCCATTTAACGGCTCGAGAGTAAACCGGAAGTTCCCCTGCCAACACAAATCGGACCTGACTTCCCTGAAGCAACCCGAGCGAGTTCCTGAGGTCCCCATCGTACTCGAAAAGTACCCCCAGCTTCCAGCCGCAAATAGAGAAACACCACAAAATTATCCCCTCAAAGCGAGATGAGGAAATATTGCGCTGAAGATTCTCAAGAGAAATGCCACATTCCCTCTTGAAGGGCAAAAGGGTATTTGACACCCTTTAGCTGATCGCCGAAAAATCAATGCTTTTGAACTGTGCTGTTGGAGAAGACTCTTGTGAGTCCCTTATACTGCAAGGAGATCCAACCAGTCCATTCTAAAGGAGATCAATCCTGGGTGTTCATTGGAGGGACTGATGCTAAAGCTGAAACTGCAATACTTTGGACACCTCATGCGACGAGTTGACTCACTGGAAAAGACTCTGATGCTGGGAAAGTTTGGTGGCGGGAGGAGAAGGGGACGACAGAGAATGAGATGGCTGAATGGCATCACCGACTCTGTGGACATGAGTTTGAGTGAACTCCGGTAGTTGGGGATGGACAGGGTGGCCTGGCATGCTGTGATTCATGGGGTCGCGGAGATTCGGACACGACTGAGCGACTGAACTGAACTGAACTGAACTGATACGACTCAGAAATTTTATTAAAAACAGTCACAATTGGAGAGGAGAACACACTTTATGGACTCAGTTCGAGATGAGGCCATATTCCCATTTAACGGATCGAGAGTAAACCGGAAGTTTCCCTTCCAACAAAAAAAGGGGACCTGACTTCTCTGAAGAAACCAGAGCGAGTTCCTAAGGTCCACGTCGCAACTCGAGAAGTACCCCAGCTTCCCGCTGCAACTCGAGAAACACCACAAAATAATCCCCTCAATTCCAGATGAGGAAATATTGCGCTGCAGAATCTCAAGTGAAGTACCACATTCCCTCTTGAAAGACAAAAAGGTACTTGATACCCTTTATGCGACTCAGAAAGTTCCTTCACACAGCTGTACCCATTGGAGACGAGTAAACACGTTATGGACTCAATTCGAGATGAGGCCCTATTGCCATTTAACCGCTTGAGAGTAACAGGAAGTTCCCCTCCCAACACAAAAGGGGACCTGACTACCCTGAAGCGACCCGAGCGAGTTCCTGAGGTGCCCGACGTAACTCGAGAAGTACCCCCGTTTCCCGCCGCAACTCGAGAAATACCGCAAAATTATCCCTCAATGCAACATGAGGAAATTTTCGCTGCATAGTCTCAAGAGTAATACAACGTTCCTTCTTGAAAGGCAAAAGGGTTCTTGACACCCTTTTTGTGACTCAGTTAGTTCCCTCACACAGCCTTCCCAATTGGACAGAGGAACACACTTTATGGACTCAATTCGAGATGAAGCCCTATTCCCATTTAACGGCTAGAGAGCAAACCGGAATTTCCCCTTCCAACAAAAAAGGGGACCTGACTTCCCTGAAGTAACTCAAGTGAGTTCCTGTGGTCCCCATCGCAACTCGAGAAATACCCCCAGCTCCCGCACCAATTCAAGAAACAACACAAAATTATCCCTTCAATGCGAGATGAGGAAATTTTGCACTGTAGAATCTCTAGAGAAATCCCACATTCCCGCTTGAAAGGCAAAAATGTACTTACTCCCTTTAGGCGACTCAGAATAGTCCCTAATATCGTCCTCAGTGGAGAGGAGAACACACTTTATGAACTCAAATGGAAAAGATGCAATATTCCCATTTAACGACTTGAGAGTAATGCGGAAGTTCCCCTTCCAACACAAAAGGAAACTTGACTTCCCGAAGCAAACTGAGCGAGTTCCTGAGGTCCCGGTCCCAACTCAGAAGTACCCCCTGCTTCCCGCCGCAACTCAGGAAAAACCACCAAATTATCCACTCAATTCGAGATGAAGAAATTTTGCCCTGCAGAATCTCAAGAGAAATCCCACATTCCCGCTTGAAAGGCAAAAGAGTACTTTAGACACTTTATGCCACTCCGAGGGTTCCCTAACATCCCTCCCCATTGGAGTGGAGAAGACACTTTATGAACTCAACTCGAGAAGAGGCCCTATTCCCATTAAAGGGCTCGAGAATATTCCGGAAGTTCCCCTTCCAGCACAAAAGGGGATCTGACTTCCCCGAAGTACCTAGAGTGAGTTCCTGAGGTTCCCAAGGCAACTCAGAACTACCACCTGCTTCCCGCCGCAACCCAAGAAACACCACAAATTTATCCCCTCAATGCGAGATGAGGAAATTTTGCGCTGCAGAATCTCAAGAGAAATCCCACATTCCCGCTTGAAAGGCAAAAGGGTACTTGAACACTTTATGCCACTTACAAAGTTCCCTAACATCCGTCCCCATTGGATAGGAGAACACACTTTGTGGACTCAACTCAAGAAGAGGCCCTATTGCCATTAAAGTGCTCGAGAGTAATCCAGAAGTTCCCCTTACAGCACAAAAGGGGACCTGACTTCCCCGAAGTCACTTGAGTGAGTTCCTGAGATCCCCGTCGCAACTCGAGAAGTTCCCCCAGCTTCCCGCCTCAACTCGTGAAACACCACAAAATTATCCACTCAATGCGAGATGAGGAAATCTTGTGCTGCAGAATCTCAAGAGAAATCCCACATTCCCGCTTGAAAGGCAAAAGGGTACTTGACTCCCTTTAGGCGACTCATAATATTCCCTAACATCGTCCTCAGTGGATAGGAGAACACACGTTATGGACTCAAATCGAGAAGAGGCAATATTCCCATTAAAGGGCTCGAGAGTAATGCGGAAGTTCCCCTTCCAGCACAAAAGGGGACCTGACTTCCCTGAAATAACTCAAGTGAGTTCCTGAGGTTCCCGTCGCAACTAAGAAGTAACCACTGCTTCCAGCCGCAATTCGAGAAACATCACAAAATTATCCCCTCAATGCGAGAAGAGGTCATTTTGTGCTGCAGCATCTCAAGAAAATCCCACATTCCAGCTTGAAAGGTAAAAGGGTACTTGACACTATTTATGCCACTCAGAGGGCTCCCTACATCCGTACTCAGTGGAGGGGAGAACACACTTTATGGACTCAAATTGAGAAGAGGCAATATTCCCATTAAAGGGCTCGAGAGTAATGCGGAAGTTCCCCTTCCAGCACAAAAGGGAACCTGACTTCCCTGAAGTAACTCGAGTGAGTTCCTGATGTCCCCATCGCAACTGGAGTTGTGCCAACAGCTTCCCGCCGCAATTTGAGAAACACCACAAAATTATCCCCTCAATGTGAGATGAGGAAATTTTGAGCTGCAGAAGCTGAAGAGAAATCCCACATTCCCGCTTGAAAGGCAAAAGGGTACTTGACACCCTTTATGCGACTCAGAAAGTTCCCTCACACAGCCATCCCCATTGAAGAGGAGAAAACCCTTTATGGACTCAATTTGAGATGATGCCCTATTCCCATTTAAGAGCTCGAGGGTAAACCGGAAGTTCCCCCTCCAACACCAAAGGGGACCTGCCTTCCCTGAAGAAACCTGAGCGGGTTCCTGATATTCCCGTCGCAACTCGAGAAGTACCCCCAGCTTCCCCCCGCAACTGGAAAACCACCACAAAATTATACCCTGAATGCGAGATGAAGAAATTTTGCACTACAGAATCTCAATAGAAATACCACATTCCCTCTTGAATGGCAAAAGGGTACTTGACACCCTTTATGCGACTCAGAAAGTTCCCTCACACAGCCGTCGCCATTGAACAGGAGAATACACTTTATGGACTCAATTCGAGATGAGGCCCTAAGCCCATTTAACGGCTCGAGAATAAACCGGAAGTTGCCCTTCCAACACATAAGTGGAACTGACTTTCCTGAAGCAATCCGAGCGAGTTCCTGAGGTCCTGGTTGCAACTCGAGAAGTACCCCCAACTTTCCACCGCAACTCGAGAAACACCAGAGAATTGTGCCCTGAATGCGAGATAAGGAAATTTTATGCTGCAGAATCTCAACAGAAATACCACATTCCCTCTGGAAAGGCAAAAGAGTACTTGACACCCTTTATGCGACTCAGACAGTTCCATCACACAGCCGACCCCATTGGACAGGAGAACACACTTTATGGACTCAATTCGAGTTGAGGACCTATTCCCATTTAACGGCTCGAGAGTAAACCGGAAGTTCCCCTTCCAAAACAAAAGGGGACCTGCCTTCCCTGAAGCAACCTGAGCGAGTTCCTGAGATCCCTGTCGCAACTCCCGAAGTACCCCTAGCTTCCCGCTGCAACTCGTGAAACACCACAAAATTATCCCCTCAATGCGAGATGAGGAAAATTTGAGCTGCATAATCTCAAGAGTAATCCAACATTCCCTCTTGATAGGCAAAAGGGTACTTGACACCGTTGATGTGACTCTGAGTGATCCCTTAAACAGTCCTCCCATTTGGACAGGAGAACACAATTAATGCACTCAATAAGAGATGAAACCCTATTACCATTTAACTGTTCGGGAGTAAACCGGAAGTTCCCCTTCCAACATATAAGGGGACCTGAAATCACTAAAGCAAACCAAGCGAGTTCCTGAGGTCCCCGTCGCAACTCAATAACTACCCCCAGCTTTCCACCGCAACTCGAGAAACACCACAAAATTATCCCCTCATTGCGAGATGAGGAATTTTTCGCTGCATAATCTCAAGAGTAATCCCACATTCCCTCTTGAAAGGCAAAAGGGAACTTGACACCCTTTATGCGACTCAGAAAGTTCCCTCACACAGCTTTCCCCATTGCAGAGGAGAACACACTTTATGGACTCAATTCGAGATGAGGCCCTATTCCCAATTAACGGCTCGAGAGTAAACAGGAAGTTCCCCTTCCAACACAAAAGGGAAACTAACTTCCGTGATCAAACCGAGCTAGTTCCTGAGGTCCCCGTCACAACTCGAGAATGACCCCCAGCTTCCCGCAGCAACGCATGAAACACCAGAAAATTATCCCCTCAATGTGAGATGAGGAAATTTTGCGCTGCAGAATCTCAAGAGAAATACCACATTCCCGCTTGAAAGGGAAAGGGTACTTGACTCCCTTGAGGGGCCTCAGAATGGTCCCTAACATCCGTCCTCAGTGGAGAGGAGAGCACACTTTATGGACTCAAATCTAGAAGAGGCAATATTCCCATTTAATGGCTCGAGCGTAATCCGGAATTTCCCCTTCAACCACAAAAGGTGACTTGACTTCGATGAAACAACCCGAGCGAGTTCCTGAGATCCCCATCGCAACTTGAGAAGTTCCCCCTGCTTCCCGCCACAACTCAAGAAACACAATATTATCCACTCAATGGGAGATGAGGTAATTTGCCCTACATAATCGGAAGAGAAATGCCGCCTTCCCGCTTGAAAGGCAAAAGGTACTTGACTTCCTTTAGGTGCCTCAGAATGGTCCCTAACATCCGTCCTCAGGGCTGAGGGAACACACTTTATGGACTCAATGAGAAGATGCAATATTCCCATTTAATGACTCGAGAGTAACCCGGAAGTTCCCCTTCCAACACACAAGGGGACTTAACTTCGCTGAAGCAACCCCAGCGAGTTCCTGAGGTCCCCATCGCAACTCGAGAAGTACCCCCTGCTTGCCGCCACAACTGGAGAAACACCAAAAAATTATCCCCTCACTGAGAGATGAGGTAATTTTGTGCTGCAGTATCTCAAGAGAATTCCCACATTCCCGATTGAAAGACAAAAGGGTGTTTGACACAATTTATGCCACTCAGAAAGTTCCCTACCATCCATCCCCATTGGAGAGGAGAACACACTTTATGGACTCAAATCTAGAAGAGGCCCTATTCCCATTAAAGGGCTCGAGAGTAATCTGGAAGTTCCCCTTCAGCACAAAAGGGGACCTGACTTTCCTGAAGTAACTCGAGTGAGTTCCTGAGGTCCCCGTCGCAACTCGAGAAGTACCCCCAGGTTCCCGCCGCAATTCGAGAAACAACACAAAATTATCCCCTCAATGCGATATGAGGAAATTTTGCGCTGAAGAATCTCAAGAGAAATGCCACATTCCCTCTTGAAGGGCAAAAGGGTATTTGACACCCTTTAGCTGATCGCCGAAGAATCAATGCTTTTGAACTGTGCTGTTGGAGAAGACTCTTGTGAGTCCCTTATACTGCAAGGAGATCCAACCAGTCCATTCTAAAGGAGATCAATCCTGGGTGTTCATTGGAGGGACTGATGCTAAAGCTGAAACTGCAATACTTTGGACACCTCATGCGACGAGTTGACTCACTGGAAAAGACTCTGATGCTGGGAAAGTTTGGGGGCGGGAGGAGAAGGGGACGACGGAGAATGAGATGGCTGAATGGCATTACCGACTCTGGACATGAGTTTGAGTGAACTCCGGTAGTTGGGGATGGACAGGGTGGCCTGGCGTGCTGTGATTCATGGGGTCGCGGAGATTCGGACACGACTGAGCGACTGAACTGAACTGAACTGAGCTGATGCGACTCAGAAATTTTATTAAAAACAGTCACAATTGGAGAGGAGAACACACTTTATGGACTCAGTTCGAGATGAGGCCATATTCCCATTTAATGGATGGAGAGTAAACCGGAAGTTTCCCTTCCAACAAAAAACGGGACCTAACTTCCCTGAGGAAACCTGAACGAGTTCCTGAGGTCCACGTCGCTACTCGAGAAGTACCCCCAGCTTCCCGCCGCAACTCGAGAAACACCACAAAATAATCCCCTCAATTCCAGATGAAGAAATATTGCGCTGCAGATCTCAAGTGAAGTACCACATTCCCTCTTGAAAGGCAAAAAGGTTCTTGATACCCTTTATGCGACTCAGAAAGTTCCCTCACACAGCTGTACCCATTGGAGAGGAGAATACACGTTATGAACTCAATTCGAGATGAGGCCCTATTGCCATTTAACCGCTTGAGAGTAACAGGAAGTTCCCCTCCCAACACAAAAGGGGACCTGACTACCCTGAAGTGACCCGAGCGAGTTCCTGAGGTGCCCGACGTAACTCGAGAAGTACCCCCAGTTTCCTGCCTCAACTCGAGAAATACCGCAAAATTATCCCTCAATGCGACATGAGGAAATTTTCGCTGCATAATCTCAAGAGAAATCCCACATTACCGCTTGAAAGTGAAAATGGTACTTGACACACTTTAGGCGACTCAGAATGTTATCTAACATCCGTCCTCAGTGGAGAGGTAAACACACTTTATGGACTCAACTTGGGAAGAGGCAATATTCCCATTTAACGGCTCGAGAGTAATCCGGAAGTTACCCTTCCAACACAAAAAGGGGACTTGACTTCCCTGAACCAACCCGAGCGAGTTCCTGAGGTCCTCGTCGCAACTCGAGAAGTAACCCCTGCTTCCCGCCGCAACTCAAGAAACACAATAAAATTAAACCCTCAATGTGAGATGACGTAATTTTGCGCTGCAGAATCTCAAGAGAAATCCCACATTCCCGCTTGAAAGGCAAAAGTGTACCTGTACACACTTTATGCTACTCAGAAAGTTCCCTAACATCCGTCCCCATTAGAGAGGAGAACACACTTTATATATTCAACTCGAGAATAGGCCCTATTCCCATTAAAGGGCAAGAGAGTAATACGGAAGTTCCCCTTCCAGCACAAAAGGGGACCTGACTTCCGTGAAGTACCTCGAGTGTGTTCCTGAGGTCCCCGTTGCAAGTTTAGGAATACACCCAGCTTCCTGCCGCAATTCGAGAAACACCACTAAATTATCCCCTCAATGCGAAATGAGATAATATTGCGCTGCAGAATCTCAGAGAAATTTCACATTCCCGCTTGAAAGGCAAAAGAGTATTTGACTCCCTTGAGGCGACTAAGAATGGTCCCTAACATCCGTCCTCAGTGGAGAGGAGAACATACTTTATGGACTCAAATCGAGAAGAGGCAATATTCCCATTTAACGGCTCGAGAGTAGTCCAGAAGTTACCCTTCCAGCAAAAAGGGGACCTGACTTCCCTGAAGTAAATCGAGTGAGATTCTGAGGTCCCCATCGCATCTCGAGGAGTACCCCCAGATTCCCGCCGTAATTCATGAAACACCACAAAATTTCCCTTCAATGCGAGATGAGGAAATTTTGCGCTGCAGAATCTCAAGAAAAATCCCACATTCCCTCTTGAAAGGGAAACGGGTACTTGACTCCCTTGAGGCGAATCAGAATGGTCCGTAACATCCATCCTCAGTGGAGAGGAGAACACACATTATGGACTCAAATTGAGAAAACACAATATTCCCATTTAACAGCTTGAGAGTAATCCGGAAGTTCCCCTTCCAACACAAAAGGGGACTTGACTTCCCTGAAGCAACAGGAACGAGGTCCTGAGGTTCCCGTTGCAACCCGAGAAGTACCCCTGCTTCCCATCGCAACTCGAGAAACACCACAAAATTAAACCCTCAATGCGAGATGAGGTAATTTTGCCATGCAGAATCTCAAGAGAAATCCCACATTCTCGCTTGAAAGACAAAAGGGTACTTGACACACTTTATGCCATTCAGAAAGTTCCCTAACATCCGTCCCCATTGGAGAGGAGAACACACTTTACGGACTCTACTCCAGAAGAGGCCCTATTCCCATTAAAGGGCAAGAGAGTAATCCGGAAGTTCCCCTTCCAGCACAGAAGGGGACCTGAATTCTGTGAAGTAACTCGATTGAGTTTCTGAGGTCCCAGTTGCGACTTTAGGAATACACCCAGCTTCCTGCCGCAATTCGAGAAACACCACAAAATTATCCCCTCAATGCGAGGTGAGGAAATTTTGCGCTGCAGAATCTCAGAGAAATTTCACATTCCCGCTTGAAAGGCAAAGGGTACTTGACTCGCTTGAGGCGACTCAGAATGGTCCCTAACATCCTTTCACAGTGGAGAGGAGAACATAATTTATGGACTTAAATTGAGAAGAGGCAATATTCCCACTTAACGGCAAGAGAGTAATCCGGAAGATCCCCTTCCAACACAAAATCGGACTTCACTTCACAGAAGCAAGCCAAGCGAGTTCCTGAGGTCCCGGTTGCAACTCGAGAAGTACACCCTGCTTCCCGCGGCAACTCGAGAAACACCACAGAATTATCCCCTCAATGCGAGATGAGGTAATTTTGCCCTGCTGAATCTCAAGAGATATCCCACATTCCCGCTTGAAAGCCAAAATGGTACTTGACACACTTTATGCCACTCAGAAAGTTTCTTAATATCCGTCCCCATTGTGGAGGAGAACACACTTTATGGACTCAGTTCGAGATAAGGCACAATTCCCATTTAACGGCTCGAGGGTAAGACGGAAGTTTCCCTTCCAACACAAAAGGGGACCTGACTTCCCTGAAGGAACCCGAACAAGTTCCTGAGGTCCCCGTCGAAACTCAAGAAGTACCCCCAGCTTCCCGCCGCAACTCGAAATACACCACAAAATTATCCCCTCAATGCAACATGAGGAAATTTTGTGATGCAGAATCTTAAGAGAAATACCATGTTCCGTCTTGAAAGGCAAAAGGCTACTTGACACCTTTTATGCGACTCAGAGAGTTCCCTCACACAGCCGTCCACACTGGAGACGGGAACACATTTATTGACTCAACTCGAGATGAGCCCCTATTCCAATTTAATGGCTTGAAAGTCATCCAGAATATCCCCTTCCAACACAAAAGGGGACCTGACTTCCCTGAAGCAACCCAAGAGAGGTCCTGAGTTTCCCATCGCAACTCGCGAAGTACCACAAGCTTCCCACCACAACTCGAGAAACACCACAAAATTTTCCCCTCAATTCAGGATGAGGATATCTGGCGCTGCAAAATCTAAAGAGAAATACCTCATTCCCTCTTGAAAGGCAAAAGGGTACTTGACATCCTTTATGCAACTCAGAAATTTCACTAACATCAGTCCCCTTTGGAGAGGAGAACACACTTCATGGACTCAATTCGAGATGAGGCACTATTCCCATTTAACGGCTCAAGAGTAAACCGGGAATATCCCTTCCAACAAAAAAGGGGACCTGACTTCCCTGAAGCAACTGGAGCGAGTCCCTGAGGTCCACGTCGCAACTCGAGAACTACCCTCAGCTTCCCGCCGCAACTCGAGAAACACCACAAAATTATCCCCTCAATGCGAGATGAGGAAATTTGGCGCTGCAGAGTCTCAAGAGAAATAGCACGTTCTCTCTTGAGGGCAAAAGTGTACTTCAAACCCTTTATTCGTCCCAGAAAGTTCCCTCACACAGCCGTCCCCATTGGACAGAAGAATACACTTTATGGACTCAATTCGAGATGAGGCCCTATTCCTATTTACGGCTCAAGAGTAAACTGGAAGTTCCCCTTCCAACAAAAAAGGGGACGTGACTTCCCTAAAGCAACCCAAGCGAGTTCCTGAGCTCTCCGTCGCAACTCGAGAAGTACCGCCAGCTTCCCGCTGCAACTCCAGTAACACCACAAAATTATCCCCTCAATGAGAGATGAGGAAATTTTGCGCTATAGAATCTCAAGAGAAATACCACATTCCCTCTTGAAAGGCAAAAGGGTACTTGAAACCCTTTATGTGACTCAGAAAGTCCCTCAAACAGCCGTGCCCAATGGACAGAAGAACACACTTTATGGACTAAACTCGAGATGAGGCCCTATACCCATTTACGGCTCCAGAGTAAACCGGAAGTTCCCCTTACAAAACAAAAGGGGACCTGACTTCCCTGAAGCAACCCGAGTGAATTCCAGAGGTCCCCGTCCCAAATCGGGACGTACCCCTAGCTTCCTGTTTCAACTCGAGAAATATCAAAAAATTATCCCCACGATGCGAGTTGAGGAAATTTTGCGCTTCAGAATCTCAAGAGAAATACCACATTCCCTCTTGATAGGCAAAAGGGTACATGACACCCTTTATGTGAATCAGAAAGTTCCCTCACACAGCCGTCCCATGGGAGAGGAGAACACACTTTATGGACTCAACTCGAGAAGAGGCCCTATTCCCATTTAACGGCTCGGTTAAACCGGAAGTTCCCCTTCCAACACAAAAGGGGATCTGACTTCCCTGAAGCAACCCAAGCGAGTTCCTGAGGTCCCCGTGGCAACTCGAGAAGTACCCTCAGCTTCCCGCCACAACTCGAGAAACACCACAAAATTATCCCCTCAATGTGAGTTGAGTAAATTTTGCACTGCAGAATCTCAAGAGAAATACCACATTCCCTCTTGAAAGGCAAAAGGTACTTGACACCCTTTATGCGACTCAAAATGTTCCCTGACACAGCCGTGCCCATTGGAGTGGAGGATCACTTTACGGCTCAATTCGAGATAAGGCCCTATTTCCATTTAAATGCTTGATAGTAAAAGGGAAGTTCCCCTTCCAACACAAAAGGGAACCTGACTTCCCTAAAGCAACCCGAGCGAGTTACTGTGGTCCCCAGTGCAACTCGAGAAGTATCCCCAGCTTCCCTCCCCATGTCCAGAAACACCACAAAATTATCCTCTCAATGCGAGATGAGGAAATTTTGCGCTGCAGAATCTCAAGAGAAATACCACTTTCCCTCTTGAAAGGCAAAAGGGTACTTGACACCATTTATGCAACTCAGAAAGTTCGCTCACACAGCCGTCCCCATTGGAGAGGAGAATACACTTTATGGACTCAACTCGAGAAGAGGCCCTATTCCCATTTTACGGCTCGAGAGTATTCCGAAAGTTCTCCTTCCAACAAAAAGGGAACTGACTTCCCTGAAGCAACCCGAACAAGTTCCTGAGGTCCCAGTCGCATTTCGTAAAATACTCCACCTACCAAGCCCAACTGGAGAAACACCTCAAAATTATTCCCTCAATGCGAGATGAGGTATTTGTGCGCTGCAGAATCTCAAGAGAAATCCCACATTTCTGCTTGAAAGGCAAAAGGTTATTTGACACACTTTATGCGACTCAGAAAGTTCCCTAACTGACGTCCCCATTGGAGAGGAGAACACAACTTAAGGACTCAACTCTAGAAGAGGCCCTATTCCCATTTAACGTCTTGGGAGTAATCCGGAAGTTTCCCTTCCAACACAAAAGGGAACCTGACTTCTCTGGAACAACCCGAGCGAGTTCCTGAGGTCCCCGTCGCAACTTGAGTAGTACCCAAATTCCCGCCGTAAATCGAGAAACACCACAAAATTATCCCCTCAATGTGAAATGACTAAAATTTTTTGCTGCAGAATCTCAAGAGACATCCCACATTCCCTCTAGAAAGGCAAAAGTGTACTTGACAAACTTTATGAGACTCAGAAAGTTCCCTCACACAGCCGTCCCCATTGGTGAGGAAAATACAATTTTTGGACTCAACACGAGAAGAGGCGCTATTCCCCTTTAACGGTTCGAGAGTAATCCTGAGGTTTCCCCTACTTCACAAAAGGGCAATTTACTTCCCTGAAGGAACCCGAGCGAGTTCCTGACTTCCCCGTCGCAACTCGAGATGTACCCCCAGCTTCCGGCCTCAACAGGCGTTCAGTTCAGTTCAGTTCAGTTCAGTCGCTCAGTCGTGTCCGACTCTCCGCGACCCCATGAATCACAGCACGCCAGGCCTCCCTGTCCATCACCAACTCCCGGAGTACACTCAAACTCATGTCCACAGAGTCGGTGATGCCATCCAGCCATCTCATTCTCCGTCGTCCCCTTCTCCTCCCGCCCCCAACCTTTCCCAGCATCAGAGTCTTTTCCAGTGAGTCAACTCGTCGCATGAGGTGGCCAAAGTATTGGAGTTTCAGCTTTAGCATCAGTCCCTCCAATGAACATCCAGGATTGATCTCCTTTAGAATGGACTGGTTGGATCTCCTTGCAGTATAAGGGACTCTCAAGAGTCTTCTCCAACACCACAGTTCAAAAGCATCGATTCTTCGGCGATCAGCTTTCTTCACAGTCCAACTCTCACATCCATACATGACCACGGGAAAAACCATTGCCTTGACTAGACGGACCTTGGTCGGCAAAGTAATGTCTCTGCTTTTTAATATACTATCAAGGTTGGTCATAACTTTCCTTCCAAGGAGCAAGCGTCTTTTAATTTCATGGCTGCAATCAACATCTGCAGTGATTTTGGAGCCCAAAAAAACAAAGTCTGACACTGTTTCCACTGTTTTTCCATCTATTTCCCATGAAGTGATGGGACCAGATGCCATGATCTTTGTTTTCTGAATGTTGAGCTTCAAGCCAACCTTTTCACTCTCCTCTTTCACTTTCATCAAGAGGCTTTTGAGTTCCTCTTCACTTTCTGCCATAAGGGTAGTGTCATCTGCATATCTGAGGTTATTG